>NC_136967.1:32298174-32320642 GCF_032717465.1 Coenobita brevimanus
CGTTACCTATGGCAAAAATGACCACCTCTTTTATGATCACTATCCCTGAGCGGTTGGTTTTGATTTGAATTGTTTTCTGTCTTACCTTAGTTTCTGACAGGAAATTATTCTTCATTTTATCGTATACGTTTTGGAGTATTTTTTGCTCTTGCTTTTGTTGCTTGAAGTTCTTGGACAAGGAATTGGGTTGTAAGGAATTGGAGACTGAGGAAGAGGCCCATCCCTGGCTAAACAAAACCCTCAGATTGATGATAATTCCTTACGCGAACCCCCAGGGGTGATGGATTGTGCAGTACTGTAGTAAGGCAGTACAATCCAGCCAAAGGCCTACCACTTGTATGTTTAGTCTGGGGTTAACTTTCGGAATTACACCCAACTGACGGCCACTGAAAATTATTAGCTCATTACTGAGCTTGTAATTTAATGCACTTTTTCTTACATAAATGTTAATGTAATAGTTTAGTTCACACTTTAAAATTAAAAGATAACTTTTTTAAAAGTTCGTACATGGGAATAGAATTCTATTTTATAGGCTTAAATTTCTTGCCTCCTTGTCTGTTAAGTGGGGCTCGATGCCTTTCCCGCTTGCATATTTCCTTTCTTATGGGTAATCATCACCAGGAACCCTCAGCCAGGAACAACGCTCGCCCCGTCATTTCCAAACTAACCATAGGTTTTTCACGAAAATATGCTCAGTGTGTTTCCCAGGCTAAATTACTGCTTTGATATACCCAAATCTTACCTGTCCCACTGGGGCTGCTTGGCTGAGGTGGCTGGCTGTGGTACTGAGACGAATACCCATACAGAACGGAAATATGCTTCCCGCTTGTGGTCATGGCATCAATTGTGACCAGTGCTGGCGCCAAGTAACCAAAGTGAGCGGCTGGGGTTCACGAGTTTCCGATATTTAACAGGGGAAGTACAGGTAAATATAGAGTAAATGTATTTGTGTAGCATGTAATATCTTAGGTGTGATAAAGTGTTTGATAGCAAATACTCAGCAATATGTAACCTTTGGTGCTAAATTACGATGCTAATATAAGCTGATAAATACCTACAAATGTCCTGATTGCGGGTATTTCTCGCCTCTACAGTTTTACGGCCAGTATGCAGTTATAGAAATAAACTGCTACAAGGATGAAAGAAGTGGTTTATCTTGACCCAGAGTGTATGGTGTGTAAAGCATCCCGTGTATAGTGTATGGTGTGTAAAGCATCCCGTGTATGGTGTATGGTGTGTAAAGCATCCCGTGTATGGTGTGTAAAGCATCCCGTGTATAGTGTATGGTGTGTAAAGCATCCCGTGTATAGTGTATGGTGTGTAAAGCATCCCGTGTATAGTGTATGGTGTGTAAAGCATCCCGTGTATAGTGTATGGTGTGTAAAGCATCCCGTGTATAGTGTATGGTGTGTAAAGCATCCCGTGTATAGTGTATGGTGTGTAAAGCATCCCGTGTATAGTGTATGGTGTGTAAAGCATCCCGTGTATAGTGTATGGTGTGTAAAGCATCCCGTGTATAGTGTATGGTGTGTAAAGCATCCCGTGTATGGTGTGTAAAGCATCCCGTGTATAGTGTATGGTGTGTAAAGCATCCCGTGTATAGTGTATGGTGTGTAAAGCATCCCGTGTATAGTGTATGGTGTGTAAAGCATCCCGTGTATAGTGTATGGTGTGTAAAGCATCCCGTGTATAGTGTATGGTGTGTAAAGCATCCCGTGTATAGTGTATGGTGTGTAAAGCATCCCGTGTATGGTGTATGGTGTGTAAAGCATCCCGTGTATAGTGTATGGTGTGTAAAGCATCCCGTGTATGGTGTGTAAAGCATCCCGTGTATAGTGTATGGTGTGTAAAGCATCCCGTGTATAGTGTATGGTGTGTAAAGCATCCCGTGTATAGTGTATGGTGTGTAAAGCATCCCGTGTATGGTGTGTAAAGCATCCCGTGTATAGTGTATGGTGTGTAAAGCATCCCGTGTATAGTGTATGGTGTGTAAAGCATCCCGTGTATAGTGTATGGTGTGTAAAGCAGCCCGTGTATGGTGTGTAAAGCATCCCGTGTATAGTGTATGGTGTGTAAAGCATCCCGTGTATAGTGTATGGTGTGTAAAGCAGCCCGTGTATGGTGTGTAAAGCATCCCGTGTATGGTGTGTAAAGCATCCCGTGTATAGTGTATGGTGTGTAAAGCATCCCGTGTATGGTGTGTAAAGCATCCCATGTATAGTGTATGGTGTGTAAAGCATCCCGTGTATAGTGTATGGTGTGTAAAGCATCCCGTGTATAGTGTATGGTGTGTAAAGCATCCCGTGTATAGTGTATGGTGTGTAAAGCATCCCGTGTATAGTGTATGGTGTGTAAAGCATCCCGTGTATAGTGTATGGTGTGTAAAGCATCCCGTGTATAGTGTATGGTATGTAAAGCATCCCGTGTATGGTGTGTAAAGCATCCCGTGTATAGTGTATGGTGTGTAAAGCATCCCGTGTATAGTGTATGGTGTGTAAAGCATCCCGTGTATAGTGTATGGTGTGTAAAGCATCCCGTGTATAGTGTATGGTGTGTAAAGCATCCCGTGTATAGTGTATGGTGTGTAAAGCAGCCCGTGTATAGTGTATGGTGTGTAAAGCAGCCCGTGTATAGTGTATGGTGTGTAAAGCAGCCCGTGTATAGTGTATGGTGTGTAAAGCAGCCCGTGTATAGTGTATGGTGTGTAAAGCAGCCCGTGTATAGTGTATGGTGTGTAAAGCAGCCCGTGTATAGTGTATGGTGTGTAAAGCAGCCCGTGTATAGTGTATGGTGTGTAAAGCAGCCCGTGTATAGTGTATGGTGTGTAAAGCAGCCCGTGTATAGTATCCTAAGGCCGCCATAATAAACATCCGTGGTAAATATTTTTGTACGTACTGTACTTAGTAAATAAGGAGGAGGGGAGAGTCTCATTCTCCTAAGTCTTTTATTGCATCAGCGTTAAAATAAACTAACCTAACCTGATTTAACCTAATCCAACCAAACCTGATTTTAACCAGATGCGATAGATGTGTAGAAAAGAGAAATTGCTTAAAAACATAAACTGAATAATGAACATATTAATTGCAGTGTTTGTTAGTTGGTGTAATTCCAATACAATAGCACTATGGTAAGTAACTGTTATATAGTGGCGCCTATGAAGTTACAAGGATTATTTATTAACCTCTTGATAGGTGTAACTCCAAACCTTGTCTCTCAGTCCATTTAACTCTCTTTACTGTTCTGTATATGTATAGAAGCTATAATTATAACTCAAGCCTCTCCCCCCTTACCCCCTCCCCCAAAACAAATATATATTGCCTAAACATACTGACATGATTCTTAAAACATTATACTTGTCCCCTTTTCATTCGCCGATAAAACACGACATAAAACAGTAACATCATAAGGGTATAAAGCAACACATTGTGTCAGTCACCTTGACAGACGACAATGACTGGCCTGCCCTTCTTCCTGTGGTAGAAAAGTACAGTATAGAGGAAAGCAGGCACTTCCAAAATAGCCCAATTTTATCCATATTGAAAACCTTGGCTTTATTGTAGCCACCTTCCTATCAATGTCTTCACAAGAGGAAGTGTAGTGACAGGCAGCAGATGCTTTACAATACAACTGATGGCAGTGACGCACATTCCGCTTGACAAACTGGTTCAGCCAGCCTTTATTCACACAAAACTCTTGGATTGGCAGTACAGTATAGAGGCAAGCAGGCACTTCCAAAATAGCCCAATCTTATCCATATTAAAAACCTTGGCTTTTTGTAGCCACCTTCCTATCAATGTCTTCACAAGAGGAAGTGTAGTGACAGGCAGCAGATGCTTTACTGATCGTAGTGATACCCATTCTGTTTGACAAACTGGTTCAGCCATCATTTACTCACACAAAACACCTGGATTGACTGTACTTATATTGTACATCTTTACCATAAAATTTCTTGTTCTTTTGACACAAGTGAATGTCTTGGATGTACTGTACAACTTTACCATAAACTTGCTTGTTCTTTTGACACAAGTGAATGTCATTGATGTACAACATTACCATAAACTTGCTTGTTCTTTTGACACAAGTGAATGTCGTTGATGTACAACATTACCATAAACTTGCTTGTTCTTTTGACACAAGTGAATGTCATTGATGTACAACATTACCATAAACTTGCTTGTTCTTTTGACACAAGTGAATGTCATTGATGTACAACTTTACCATAAACTTGCTTGTTCTTTTGACACAAGTGAATGTCGTTGATGTACAACAACTTGATTATTCTTTTGACACAGCTGAGTGTCACTGATGGGCAGAATCTGTTCACGTTGGGCACAGATATACTTCATTAATATATTCTCTTAATTAACACATCATCCCTCACATGGCATCTTTCCACACGTTGCAATCCCATCCGAGTTGCAACATCAATCTTGTCACGGTTCCTTCTCACTGTGCAAACTGTGCATTCGTTGACACCACTTGCATGAGCACCATCAGCCCCTTATTGTGTTGCCTAAACACCGTAGCTTTTCCTTTATAGTGTACATATTAAGGGTTACACACACACACACACACACACACACACACACATTTTCTGATCAGCTATCTACTTAAATACACTGCTATACGTACACTCAGTAAACAACTGTATTACCATTATGTGTAGAGGCCATGAACCATGCTGGCACACACACGTACCTATCCACACACACTTTCACCATTTTTCTGATCAACTAACTAGTTAGTTAACACAAGAGTTAACAGTTGCTATTCGTACACTTAGATAAACAACTGTATTACCATTATATCTAAAGTCCATGAACCATGCTTGCATGTATAGGTCTTTTCATTTGATGGCAGCTCTTTCGTGTCACAACATTGAGTCATTTCCATCCCCAAACCCACAATGCCGACATTTCCCCTGCAGAACATCATCCTAAGTCTTTAATTGGTCTACCTCTGGCCATGTTTTCCTTCACACTGATAGCTATGATCCTCCTCATATCCGTTTATTGCAGCTGCAACTTGTGGCATCAATCATCCCGGTTAGCATAAGTCTTAGGCAATGCCAAGTAACACGGTGAGTCCAGAATAATGTGAGTCTGACATTCCTTCACTCCATTTGATACGGAATGATGCACAACATTACACTTTGTTATACTGAATTTACTGTTGATGTATTCAGCTAATGCGTGTTGTGAGTGACATTCCTTCACCCCATTTGATACGCAGTGATACACAACAACATTACACTTTGTTATATTGAACTTACTGTTGATTTATTCAAGTACTACGTTACTGAACCCAACAGTTTCGTCTTTTTTTTTTTTTTTTTTTAACATGTCGTAGATGTGTTTGTCATTCAGCCTGTTGCTTGGAGTTTAGTGGTAAAATGAGATTAAGTACTTTGAATCCTTTCCGTAATGCTTCTTTGTGACGTAGCATCATATTCCAGTGTTAGTTTCTTGCAGCTCCAGAGAGAGAGATGGCAGTTTTAGGTAAAGGTAAAGAGTATACAGTAATGAGTGTGTGAGGTGTGAAAGGACAGATGACAGTCGATCAGGGCATGTGTAACAAATCTCGTGGTTTTATTCTTTATGGGGACCAATAGGAAGTACAGGTAGTCTCGTTCGGTTTACGGAAAATTCGACCTTCTGTATTATTGTTTTTATTAGTAGTAGTAGTGTTTGTGGGGCAGAGATGTTAGAGTTCTCGTGTCTTCGTTTTAATGTTATTGCTGATATTTGTGTGTTGGCAAGAGGAGCAGATGAAACTGCAGCAACTGGTTGTGTATTACTGGGTAAGACATTGATTGGTTTATTGTTGTGAAGATATGAAGAATACCTGTGGGTTGCCACACACACCCTTCAGCAAGCACATTTATGCACAGTCTGTGGTTACAAATGTGTACAAATAGTGTACAACAAAAGGAGATGGTGGGTCTTGCCACACACACCCAACAAACAGAGATGTTGTAGCATACGTTTAGTAGGTATATACTATAAAATGTGAAGGAATCCATAAGATATATCATTTATACAGAACAGAAAAGTAGCACTGGAGAAGTTTATGGTGGATTGGTACATCAAATAAGTCTGATTGGTGCACAGGGAGTGCGATGTAAACAAAGCCAACGCAGTAGGAGCACTGGTGGTGGTGGTATGCTTAACTACCACCACCAACATTGCCACAACTATTGCTACTACTACTACTAATTATAATTATAATTTTGTGATAATACTAATCATTATCATCATCATCATCATCATCATCATCCGGACCTCCTTTCCCACCCTAGGGCAGGGTGAGGAGTAGCAATGTCCAGACAGCCCAAATTTGCCCAATCCAATGAGCCACGCTTCCATTCACTCATTCAAGCCCCCGGAATCCTGGCTTTATCGGATACGCCAAAAACATTCACCACGTTTTGTAGCTTGACATAAACGTATCCGATTGAGTCCATCCGGACGCTGCCTCGTTAAAAAAGGGTGCCAAATCCCTGATCATGCACCTCTTCTCACAGCATTCATCCAGCCAGCTCGATCTCTTGTCAGTTCCTTTGCCTCACCGACTTCCAAACCTCTCTTCCTCACACACTCATCCACGATATCTCTCCACCTTCTCCTTGGCCTACCTCGCCTCCTCCTTCCCTCAAATTCGCTCAGATTTACCGTTTTCACCACTCTATCGTTATCCATTCTCTCCACGTGACCATACTATCTCACTATACTTTCGTCGATTCTGGTGTCCACCGATTTCCTCACTCCACATCTTTCACGAATCACATTATTTCGCATCCAATCCACCCTCTGTACTCGACATACATTCCTCAACAGTCCCATCTCCATTGCTCTTACTCTTGACTTTTCATTTTCATGCCACACCATAGTCTCACATTCGCATGTTAAAGTTTGCACTAAGACTCCTTCGTGTAAGCCCCGTGCGGCTGTAACACTCAAGCTCCTGTTTCATATCAAGGCCTTCATTGCACCAGATACTTTTCTTCCTTGTGTCACTCTACTTTCAACTTCTTTTGCACATTTTCCTCTCTTTTCTATCACTGTACCCATGTATTTGAAGTCTCTCACCAATTCCGATGTCTCTCCATTCACAGTAACATCGCACTGGGAGTCACCTTCTCTCTCAATAACCATCACTACTCTTTTCTACATTTTACATTTACTCTCAAGGCACGACGCTCACAGACCTCAGCAAAAATCAGCACTAGCCTACCAAGTTTTTGTCCTGTACTTGCAAGCAGTACTGCACCATCAGCACACAACAAATTTGAGATATTCCATTCATCACCATTCATTACCAACGCCATCCCTCTCTCCATTACTCGTGTTTTTACTTCTCTCATCACCCCATCCATATATAGATTGAACAACCATGGGGACATCACACAACCTTGTCGCACGCCCACACCGATCGTGAACCATTCATTAGATACCCATTAAGTCTTACACATGCTTCACTACCGTCATAAAAACTCTTGACGGCACCTAACAGTTTGCCATCTACACCGTACATGCGCAAAGCTTTCCACAATCCTTCTCTGTCCACTTTGTCGCATGCTTTCTCCAGATCCATGTATGCCATAAACACCTTATGGTCCTTCACACAAACCTTCTCTGCTATCTGTCTCACTGCAATATTTGATCCACACATCCTCTGCCACTCCTAAAGCCACCCTGTTGATCACTCACAAGGACTCCTGATATCTCTCTTACTTTATGATAATTCTTCCATAAACCTTCCCTACCACACTCAATGAACTTATGCCACAATAATTCTTGCACTCACTTCGCTCACCTTTATTTTTGTACATGGGTATAATCATCATCATCATCATCATCCAATCCTGTGCTGCCCCATGAGGAGTGTAGGAGCCAAGGGCTAGGCAAGTTGGTCCTGACATTTAAGATGAGAATGACCGACCTCACTCTTCCCTGAGTGGCATTACGTGAGCAATAAACCCCAACCACCCGCTGGATATAAACCTTCACCGGCTCAATCCGACTGGAGCGCCGTAATTACCCACTAAACCACCAGCGTAGTAAATGGTGTCCTGGTGTAAGGAAACCATTTGGCTTGTCACTAATTGTAGAGTACCCACTTGCCCACAGGCAGAAGGAAGAGGAAAGAATGAAGGGAAAGACAGACAGAAGAGGAGATGTAAAGTCACCCGTAGGCAGAAGGACGGGGAAAGAATGAAGGAAAGACAGGAGACGATGGAAGGAAAGAAGGATGGAGGAGAGGAAAGGGCAGACACCAGAAAGCAGCACTACATCGAGTGAGTGGATGGTGAGCGCCTTCACCTACCATATAATATAATAATAATAATAATAATGACGGAGTGCGGTAGCATTCCGTAAGTGGAATGACGCAGGTTCAAAATGGCGTCTTGTACTATAGGGTACAGGAGCATTCGCGGGAAAGCGGTCGCAAATCCCAGTTCTAAGCTTATGAACTAAAAGACCTTCGCTATTCAAGTGCAGAACTACTCGCAAAGTCTTGCTAACCTTCGTAGGAGTTGCCAAATCGAACCTCAAGAATACCGATTTTCTTTCTTTTTTCTTCATCAGTCATAAGTCCAAAACAAAAAGGCGTACGCGAGAGCACTATACCAAAACGCTGCCTGTCAAGTGTAGATGTTTCTTTTCATGTCTAGAAAAGCATTCACGCTAAGGTTCGCGAGTTGCGGCCTGAAAACCGTAAGTAGGCCATTTTGCCCAATGTTGATTAGCTGCAGCCCCCTTACGATTAATGAACGTACCAAAACACTTCTTTTTACCGGAAGGCAGCCTCGTATTAGTCCTTCAGTATGCTATGCATGTAACAATCCAAGTCTAACCCTTGCTTTATGCATAAATATACCTCCACAAAAAGATCATAAACTAGAAAACAAAGATTTTCTTCAAAAGTAATTGTTAAGAAGTAGGAATGGCAAAAGTGCCCAGATAAGAGATTAAAATAGCACAGAAACAAAGAGAGCATTCAGGATGGGAGGAGGTTGGAGACCTATACCCATTACTACATTGCATTGCACATTTTAGCCACAAACTTGTAGCTGGTGGAATGTAGTAATGGCTAGAGGTCTCCAAATCTCCTCCCAGCCTGAATGCTCTCTTGTTTCTGTGCTTTTTTCATTTCTTGTCTGCGCGCTTTTGCCACTCCTTAACAATCACTCTAGAAGAACATTTTTTTGTAGTAACAACAACAACAACAATAATAATAATAATAATAATAATAATAATAACACGAATGTGGGTGAATATATGTTGTGTGTGTGTGTGTGTGTGTGTGTGTAATTCACCGGGTCGGTCATTATCACTTGATGGTCGTGATCGTCAGCTTTTTACCCTCCCGGAAGGGAGCTGAGAGCTCATATAGTCCGATCTAAGGGCAAGGTTGTGACCTTCACACACACACACACACAAACACACACACACACACACACACACACCCATCCCCTTGCTCCAGGGGGACAGTAACCACCCACTTCATCAGTGAAACTTTTCGCAACCTGAGCGAGGCGCGAACTCCCGTCCACCAGTTGGCAAGCGAGAACGTTACCACTGCACCAGCGAGCGGTGTGTGTGTATGTGTGTGTTTCTTTCTTCTTCCGCTTTTTCTCTCGTCTCCTTTCTTCCTTCTCTGTATTACAGCAACAAAGCAAAACTATCATCATCATCAATATCTATACAGTTTCAGCTTCATCATTATCACCATCATCGAAAACATCATCATCATCACTACTATCATCATCATCACAATCAACGCCACCACCACGACAATCACCATCACCACCATCGCCATTATGAACTCCTTAGATCTTGTCATTATACATCCGCATCACAAGCTACAGGAGAACAGGAGGCGAGATGAAGTAAGGTGCAGCGGCCTGGCACTACTACACCTGTACGCAGCTCTAACCTTCACCAACAGTAACTTCGTCTATATCTCTCTTTCTCTCTCTCTCTCTCTCTCTCTCTCTCTCTCTCTCTCTCTCTCTCTCTCTCTCTCTCTCTCTCTCTCATCCCAGTTCCCCTAATAATTCACCTCTTCCGCCACTCAAATTCTATATCTTAGTCGCTGGTCCATAACTTCGGCTCCACAACAAAACTTAGCCAAACAAAAAATGGTTATTTTTTTCGACAGCTTCCGGTGCGAGTGAGAAGGTGCGTGGGGGCGTGAGTGGTGGAGGGAGTGGGACAGAGTGTGGTAGAGAGTGTGAGAGGGTGAGTGGGCCAGCATGGGGGTCGAGGAGCGCCTTCACCCCTATTGAGTGCAAAATGGCGTCCACTCGATCCTTCTATGGACTTTGTGGTCGGATACAGGCGCGCAAGTGGCGGGAGGAGAGAGGCAGCGACCCCACCTCCACCCCCACAGTCTCTACCACCACCGCTGCCCCCTCTTCCATCCCCACCTCCTCCTCCTCCCTTTCCTCCCACCCTAGTTCCTCCTCCTCATACGTCCCTTCCTCTACTACCTCCTCAGAGGGGCCCAAGACCCCGCGCTTCGCTCCCGCCAGAGTCAAGGACGAGGCTAAGATGATGAAGGAGGCCGAGGCGCGGCGGCAGGAGGCCGAGCGGCGCCGCAACCAGCAGTTGGAAGAGAAGCGCCAGCAGGCCAAAGAGAGACGGGATGCGGCGGCGCAGAGGCGCGTGGTGGAAGAGCAAGAAAGGAAGGAAAATGAGCTGCGGCGGGATGTGCAACGCCGCGAAAAGGCCGCCCAGCTCCGGCTGAAGGCGTTGGAAAAGGAACGACGGGAGGAGGCCGAACGCAAGCGTAGTGAACGCGAAATGCGGGGCGGAGCAGCGTCGCAGGGGGCAGGAAGGGGCGGAGCACCGTCGTAGGGAGGAGGAGGGGCTTCAAGGAAAGACGACCTCGGGGGCAAAACGACCCCGGGAAAGAGAATAGCTCGGGGGCAAGACGACCCCGGGGCAAGAAGAACCCGGGGACAAGACGACCCCGGAAAATAGAATAACTTAGGGGAAAGACGACCCAGGGAAACCTGAGAACTTGGGGGCAAGATGACCCCGGGAAACAGAACAAACCTGGAGGCAAGACGATCCCGGGAAAGAGAAAAACCTGGGGCATAATAGCCTCGCAAAAGAGAAGAACCTGGGAGCGAGCAAGAAGAATCCTGGAAGAAGAAGTAGCTGTGGGCAAGAAGAACCAAGGAAACAGAAGAATCCGGGGGCAAGACAGTCCCTGGAAAGAGACGTATCCGGGGGCAAAATGAATCCAGGAAAGAGAAGTACCTGGGGGCAAGATGACCCCGGGAAAGAGAAGAACCCGGGGACAAAACGACCCCGGGAAAGAGAAGAACCCGGGGGCAAGACGGCCCCGGGAAAGAGAAGAACCCGGGGGCAAGACGGCCCCGGGAAAGAGAAGAACCCGGGGGCAAGACGGCCCCGGGAAAGAGAAGAACCCGGGGACAAGATAGCACCGGGAAAGAGAAGAAGAACCCGGGGGCAAGACGACCCCGTGAAAGAGAAGAACCCGGGGGCAAGGCAGCCCCGGGAAAGATAAAGAACCGGGGACAAGACAGCACCGGGAAAGAGAAGAAGAACCCGGGGGCAAGACGACCACGGGAAAGAGAAGAACCCGGGGGCAAGACAGCCCCGGGAAAGAGAAGAACCCGGGGGCAAGACAACCACGGGAAAGAGAAGAACCCGGGGGCAAGACAGCCCCGGGAAAGAGAAGAACCCGGGGGCAAGACAGCCCCGGGAACCTGAAGAATCCGGGGGCTAGACGGCCCCGGGAAAGAGAAGTACCCGGGGGCAAGACGGGCCTGGCAAACAGAAGAACCCGGGAACAAAACTACCCCAGGAAAGAAAAGAACCCGGGGGCAAGAACTCAGGAAATAGAAGAACCAGGGGTTGAAAACTACCCCAGTTAAGAGAAGAACCCGGGGGCAAGACAAACCCGGGAAACAGACGAACCCTGGGACAAGACGGGCCCAGGAAAGAGAAGAATCCGGGGGCAAGATAGCCCCGGGAAAGAGAAGAACCCGGGTGCAAGATAGCCCCGGGAAAGACAAGAACCGGGGGACAAGACAGCACCGGGAAAGAGAAGAAGAACCCGGGGGAAAGACGACCCCGGGAAAGAGAAGAACCCGGGGGCAAGACGACCCCGGGAAAGAGAAGAATCCAGGGGCAAGACGACCCCGGGAAAGAGAAGAACCAGGGGCAAGACAGCACCGGGAAAGAGAAGAAGAACCCAGGGGCTAAACAACCCCAGGAATAAGAAGAACCAGGTGCCAAGAAGAACCCGGGAAACAGAAGAACCCGGGGGCAAGACAACCCCGGGAAAGAGAAGAACCCTGGGGCAATATGACTCCGGGAAAGAGCAGAACCCGGAACAACACGCCCTTAGTAGACAGAAGAACCCGGGGAGAAGACGGCCCCGTGAAAGAGAAAAACCCGTGGTAAGACGGCCCCGAGGAAGAGAAGAACCCAGGGGCACGACGGCCCCAGGAAAAAGAAGAAACCGGGGGCAAGACAGCCCTGGAAAGAGAAGCACCCGGGGGTAAGACACCCCCGTGAAAGAGAAGAACCCAGGGACAAGACCGCCCCGGGAAAGAGAACAACCCGGGACAAGACTGCCCCGGGAAACAGAAGAACCCGGGGACAAAACAGCTCCGGGAAAGAGAAGAACCCGGGGACAAGACGGTCCCGGGAAAGAGAAGAAACTGGGGGCAAGAAGAACCGGGGAAGAAGGAGAACCTGGAGTCAAACTTCCACAAGAAAGAGAAGAACCCGGGGACAAGACAGCCCCGGGAAAGAGAACAACCCGGGGACAAGACAGCCCCGGGAAACAGAAGAACCCGGGGGCAAGACAGCCCCGGGAAAGAGAACAACCCGGGGACAAGACAGCCCCGGGAAAGAGAACAACCCGGGGACAAGACAGCCCCGGGAAAGAGAACAACCCGGGGGCAAGACAGCCCCGGGAAAGAGAAGAACCCGGGGACAAGACGGCCCCGTGAAAGAGAAGAACCCGGAGAGAAAACGACCCAGCGACAGAGAAGAACCTAAGGGCAAGAAGAACGCAGGGGCAAGACAGCACCGGGAAAGAGAAGAACCAGGGGGCAAGACAACCCCGGGAAAGAGAAGAACCCGGGGACAAGACAGCACCGGGAAAGAGAAGAAGAACCCGGGGGCTAAACAACCCCAGAAAAGAGAAGAACCAGGTGCCAAGAAGAACCCGGGAAATAGAAGAACCCGGGGCAAGACAACCCCGGGAAAGAGAAGAACCTGGGGCAATATGACCCCTGGAAAGAGCAGAACCCGGAACAACACGCCCCCAGTAGACAGAAGAACCCGGGGAGAAGACGGCCTCGTGAAAGAGAGGAATCAGGGGGCAAGACGGCCCCGAGGAAGAGAAGAACGAGGGAACAAAACGGCCCCGGGAAAGAGAAGAAACCGGGGGCAGGACGGCCCCGGGAAAGAGAGGAACCCGAGGACAATATAGCCCCGGGAAAGAGAAGAACCCGAGGACAATATAGCCCCGGGAAAGAGATGAACCCCGGAACAAGACAGCCCCGGGAAATAGAAGAACCCGGGGCAAGACAGCCCCGGGAAAGAGAAGAAGAACGCGGGGGCAAGACAGCCCCGGGAAAGAGAAGAACCCGGGGGCAAGACAGCCCCGGGAAAGAGAAGAACCCGGGGGCAAGAGGCCCCGAGGAAGAGAAGAACCCGGGGCAAGACAGCCCCGGGAAAGAGAAGAACCCGGGGACAAGAAGAACCCGGGAAACAGAAGAACCCGGGAAACAGAAGAACCCGGGGGCAAGACAGCCCCGAGGAAGAGAAGAACCC
Source organism: Coenobita brevimanus (assembly GCF_032717465.1). Taxonomy (NCBI): domain Eukaryota; kingdom Metazoa; phylum Arthropoda; class Malacostraca; order Decapoda; family Coenobitidae; genus Coenobita; species Coenobita brevimanus. The sequence continues at coordinate 32,312,001 of NC_136967.1, forward strand.
GGGGGCAAGACGACCCCGGGAAAGAGAAGAACCCGGGGGCAAGACAGCCCCGGGAAAGAGAAGAATCCAGGGGCAAGACAGCCCCGGGAAAGAGAAGAATCCAGGGGCAAGACGACCCCGGGAAAGGGAAGAATCCAGGGGCAAGACAGCCCCGGGAAAGAGAAGAATCCAGGGGCAAGACAGCCCCGGGAAAGAGAAGAATCCAGGGGCAAGACGACCCCAGGAAAGAGAAGAATCCAGGGGCAAGACAGCCCCGGGAAAGAGAAGAACCCGGGGATAAGACAGCCCCGGGAAAGAGAAGAACCCGGGGATAAGACAGCCCCGGGAAAGAGAAGATCCCGGGGACAAGTCTTCCCTGGGAATCGGAAGAACCCGGGGACAAGACAGCCCCGTGAAAGAGAAGAACCCGGGGACAAGACAGCCCCGGGAAAGAGAAGAACCCGGGGACAAGACAGCCCCGGGAAAGAGAAGAACCCGGGGACAAGAAGAACCAGGGAAGAAGAATAATCTGAAAGTAAGACGACCCCGGAAAAGAGAAGAACCTGGGGACAAAACAACCCCATTAAAGAGAAGAACCTGGGAGCAATAAGAACCCGGGAAACAGAAGAACCTGGAGACAAAACGACCCAGCGACAGAGAAGAACCTGGGGGCAAGACGACCCTGTGAAAGAGAAGAACCCGGGGGCAAGACAGCCCCGGGAAGGAGAAAAATCCAGGGGCAAGACGACCCCGGGAAAGAACCCGGGGGCAAGACAGCCCTGGGAAAGAAAAGAACCCGGGAAACAGAAGAACCCGGGGGCAAGACAGCCCCGGGAAAGAGAAGAACCCGGGGACAAGACAGCCCCAGGAAAGAGAAGAACCAGGGGGCAAGACAGCCCCGGGAAGAACCCGGGGGCAAGACGGCCCCGTGAAAGAGAAGAACCCGGGGACAAGACAGCCCCGTGAAAGAGAAGAACCCGGGGGCAAGACAGCCCCCGGGAAGAGAAGAACCCGGAAGCAAGAATAACACGGGAAACAGAAGAAATCGGGGGCAAGACAGCCCCGGGAAAAAGAAGAACCCGGGGGAAAGACAGCCCCGGAAAGAGAATAACCCGGGGCCAAGACAGCCCCGGGAGAAAGAAGATCCCGGGGGCAAGAAGAACCCGGGGGCAAGACGACCCCTGGAAAGAGAAGAACCAAGGGGCAAGACGGCCCCGGGAAAGAGAAATACCAGGGGGCAAGAAGAGGCCGAGAAACAGAAGAACCTTGGGGCAAGACGACCACAGGAAACAGAAGAACCCGGGAAAGAAAAGAACCCGGGGGTAAGACAACCCCGGGAAAGAGAAGAAGCTGAGGGCAAGAAGAACCCATGGGGAAGACGCAACACGACCACCAGGAGAAGACCCCCTGACAAAGACGACCCCTTGGGGATAATGAACCAGGGGCAAGAACCCGGGAGCAAGGCGACCCCGGGAAAGAGAAGACTCCGGGACAGGAATACCCCTGAGGAAAGACCTCGGGGGCAAGACAACCCCGGGGGAGAGAAGACTCCGGGACAGGAATACCCCTGAGGAAAGACCTCGGGGGCAAGACAACCCCGGGAAAGAGAAGACTCCGGGACAGGAATACCCCTGAGGAAAGACCTCGGGGGCAAGACAACCCCGGGGGAGAGAAGACCTCGGGGGCAAGACAGTCACGGGCGAGAGAAGACATCGGAGGGCAATGGCCGAGGGGAGAAGACCTCGGGGGCAAGACAGCCACGGGGGAGAGAAGACCTCGGAGGCAAGACAACCCCGGGGGAGAGAAGACCTCGGGGGCAAGACAGCCACGGGGGAGAGAAGACCTCCGGGGGCAAGACAACCCCGGGGGAGAGAAGACCTCGGGGGCAAGACAGCCACGGGGGAGAGAAGACCTCGGGGGCAAGACAACCCCGGGGGAGAGAAGACCTCGGGGGCAAGACAGCCACGGGGGAGAGAAGACCTCCGGGGGCAAGACGACCCAAGGACAAGAACAAACCGGGGGCAATACGACCCCAGGGCAAGAAGACCTCGTGGGCAAGACAACCCTCGGGCAAGAGAAGACCTCGTGGGCAAGACATCACTTACCACACATCACTAATTACTGGGCTGCCACCCACTCTCAGCTTCAACAACAAAAACAACAACAGTAATAATGATAATAATAAAAATAATAATGATAATAATAATAATAATAATAATGGTAGTAGTAGTAGCGGTAGAAACAACAGTAATAATAATAATAATAATAATAATAATAATAATGGTAGTAGTAGTAGCGGTAGAAACAACAGTAATAATAGTGATAATAATAATAATAATAATAATAGTAGTAGTAGTAGTAGTAGTAATAGTAGTCGTCGTAGTAGTAGTAGTGGTGGAAATTGTAGTAATAATAATAATAATAATAATAAGAAGAAGAATTTATTTTATGTTTTACGCCATGTCCCTTTTATCGCTACGGGCTAAGGCGTTGCCCCTTGGTAGAGGACTTTGGTTGTGGAGCGTGTACCACTTTATGACCGGATGCCCTTCCTGATGTCTACCAATGACCCTTAAGTGGACTCGAACCTCCGACCCTTCGGTCAGAGCGCTCTAACCCACTGAGCCACGGCTGCTACAACCAGCTAGGTGACAGGAGAGCGCTACCTCTCCCGGCAAGGCAGCTTTCCCGGACGCGGCGCTAACTCACGACTCTTCGGTCTTGAGTCAGACGCTCTGCCAATGAGTCGCCATGTCCCCCAATAACAACAACAACAATAATAATAATAATGATAATGATAATAATAATAAACACTTTTACCCACTGTAATCTTCAAGTACACATTGGTTTTGCTCTCAACCAGTCAAAGCGTTGTGGGGCGCGGTAGCACAGTGGTAGCGCGCTGGACTCGTAATCGGGGGATTGCGAGTTCGAGCCTCGCCCGGGCTGCCGTGCTGGGAGTGGTAGCTCGCTCCTGTAACCCTAGCGGGGCTATATAGTCCAATACAGGGCTTAGCTCGGGGGAACTCCATTTCTCCCATTTCTCCCAGTCAAAGCGTTGACCTTCTTGCAAGCTATGGGAGTTTAAGGGCACCCTTAACACTTTCCCTTATGCGATTTATTCTGCATATCACCTCATATTAAGCTCTTATACGTTGTTCGTCATTCCAATTCAAGCATTACTATCGATTTAGGCCGAATAAAATCTAACCATATCTATTTATCTATCTATCTATCTGCGTTTATCTGTCTGTCTCTCTGTCTATCTACATATCTCTTTCTGTCTCTGTCTACACATTTATCTATCATTGTGGTTTTTCAGATTAAGTAAAGGTGTGATATTAATTACAAAGAAATGTTTAGATGTACAGGTATTGAAGACGCAAATGGTGACTGTATCTCATCCCTTACACGAGGTGAAACACACACACACACACACACACACACACACACACACACACACTCTCTCTCTCTCTCTCTCTCTCTCTCTCTCTCTCTCTGACACTGGGTAGTACTGAGTGTCTGTATACAAGAAATATGATAATAAATGAACGTGTCAAGTACAGAAAATGACACAGGTAAGAAGCAGATGACACCTAAGTTGTACGTTTGTGTGTGTGTGTGTGTGTGTGTGTGTGTGTGTGTGTGTGTGTGTGTGTAAGAATGTTTGCGTGGATGTGCGTGTGTCTGTATTTGTGTTTTGGTGGGTATGTCTTATACAACAGGAACATGGCAGCCACACTTCGACAAAGAGCTAGTCATTGACACCTGGACAGACACACAAGTTGCAAACCAAGTCCATAAAACTGCCAAAGAGACAGATGAAAATAAGAATGTTTGGCAATGACCTGGCTGAACCTTGGTGACATGTAGAGGTGTGTGGAATGTAGGAGGATTACTGGGCCTTGAGAGCAGGCTGTGAAGCCTATGCCCAGAGTCGAGCACATTAAAAAAAAAAAAAAAAAAAAAAGCCTCACCCAGCTTGTGATTCCACCCACAAGGGTCCCTCCCTTGCACGGCTACAGGAAGCAACTCTTCCTCCACTACCCTAACTAAACCCTGACAGCAACGTTCCACTTGCTGCAGCCATGAGTGTTGCTGCCGTTCCTTTGGTCTTCACCACTCCAGGCTGACTCCTTCAGATATCATCCTATGAGAAAGATCAGCCTCAGGGAAACGTGCCGCGTGCCCATGTAGACGGGGTTGGCGTTCACGTAATATTATGCAGGAAGTTGGCCTCCACTCAGAGTGGTGGAGTAATGGGTCATTACGCACTTGGGCATACCAGCGATACCTCATTATCCTTGGAGGTCACTCAGCACCAAGGAACTAATTCGCCGCTCCAAGGTACTGTTTATTGCCCGCGTCACACTTTTTTTTTTTTTTCAATAACAGAACAGAGGAAGGAAAAACAAATGAATAAAAAAAAATAATCCATACACCAGATTACTGGTAACCTCTGTCCATAAAATATCTGTAACAATTAGACTTGAACAGCTGTAGGTTGAAGTTTGGAGGGAAACAACTCTGGGGAAGCGAGTTCCAGAGAGATGCAGTTCGGGGAATGAAAGAATTCTGATATGCAGAAGTTCTGCAATATGGCTGAGTGACATTCCAGTCATGAGCGCTACCAGATGCCCGTGTAGCACGAGGGAAGGAATGGAGAGGTGGCACCATGGACGCAACTTCGTCAGAGCATTTGCCAAAAAATATATGTAAAATAGTGCAAGGGAGGCAACATTCCTTCTTACTTGCAGGGGAGGTAGTATATTTGTAATGGCAGGGTTGTTCATAACTCTAACAGCTTTGTTCTGAATTTTGTCTAGTTGTTTAAATGCAACCTCTCCACATCCATTCCACAAGGGTGCAGGGGCGTCATTTAGGGGGGGCAGCGAGGGACGCCCCCCCCCAAGCTTTCTGAGGGGGCCTCCAAATCAACTACAGTTAATGAAAAAAATATAAGGTTAACATCATGAAATTAAAAATAATTTGTAAGTAGCCTCAGTATATATGTTTTGCGTCAAATATATCGTGTGTGTGTGTGTGTGTGTGTGTGTGTGTGTGTGTGTGTGTGTGGGTGGGTGGGTGTGGGTGTGGGTGTAATAATCACAATTATTTACTAGGTATATTAAAGGATGTCAATGTAAATATGTTCCTAGCCCGCTGTTCAGATAACTTTAGTATCGAGCTGCCTTTTTTTATTGTATTATGGCTATCATTAAAAGTTTTTCTTCATCTTAGGAAGTACGTACCTGTAGGTAGGAGTCTTAAGAGTTCATTTAGATCAGTGGTTCCCAAAGTGGGAGGTGGAAAGATCCAGAGGGGCGGTGAGGTACCATGGGACCGTGAGGAAAAAGGGGACGGTAGGGGGGGCGGCAGGGTGCCATCAGAACTAAGTAAGCATTTTTTGTTTTTGTTTGCAAAATCTATGACAAAATCTAAGTCACAAACACTTAAGTGACATAAATGCTTATAAAAGAAAACAAAAAAATTATACACGAAAGCTTGGTTTTATTTTATTTTGTGGTTCGACGTACGAATTAAAAGTTCGTTTTCTTTATATCTTGGTAACGTGGTCAGGACACGATGGGCACCACAAGCCAGCGGCCAGCCAGTCAGACAGCAGACACCGTGGGGACTTCATTCTGTAAGGGCTGGTAAAGTACGTATGAACACAGTTCTGTCTACCTATCTATTGCCAGACGCCTTAATCCCGTAAAGAATGGCCACAATTAAATCGCCTCCATGTCACCCTGTCCCCCTCCATTTCACTGCCCTGCTCCCAGCTCACACACCCCCTCTCTCATATACCTCTTCACTCCATCCCTCCATCTCATCCTTGGCCTCCCCCTCCCTCTCCCCACCACCTTACTCACATACACTCTCCTCGTCAGTCTCTCACTCTTCTTCCTCTCCACATGGCCAAACCACCTCAGTGTGTTTCTCCTAACGCTTCCTATCACATCCACATCCACACCACAACGCTCCTTCACTTCCTCATTTGTCAGTCTGTCTCTCCATATGACTCCACATGCTCCTCTCAAATAACTCATTTCCACTGCTCTCACTCTTGACTTGTGTCCCTCCAACAAGGTCCAACCTTCACTTCCATACGTTAGAGTTGTTATCACATTACTGTTATGCAGTAACTTTTTACTTCCATGCTCACTTTCCTGTTTCTTATCACTGCTTTCAAGGAAGCAGCAACCTTTCTTCCTTGCTGTACCCTTTCAAGCACTTCACCCGCCAAACTTCCATCGTTACTCATCACATTACCCAAGTACTTAAATGTACTCACATTTTCCATTTCCTCCTCATAGAACCTTACTATACACTCATTGACTTCACTTCTTTCGAAGACCATAACTTTACTCTCCTACATTCACCTTTAGATTCCGTTTCTTACACACTCTCCCAAACTCATCCACCAAGCCTTGCAGCTCCCCTCTGTCTCCACTTAACAACACAGTATCATCTGCAAACAACAGTACAGGGAGTTTCCAAACACTGCCCTCTCCTATTAGGGCTGCTCCAACATCCACTGCCCTACCTTGGATCTCTTTTATTACCCCCTCCATATACAGATTTAACAACCTTGGAGACATGACACATCCTATTTCAATCCAACCTTCAAATGCAAAAATTCACTCAGTTCACTATCCACACACACTGCAGCCTTAGCACCCTCATACATACTCTTCACAGCATTCAACAACTTCCCATCTACTCCATATATTCTTAATACTTTCCACAATCCTTGTCTATCCACGCTGTCATATGCTTTCTCCAAATCCATGAAAGCCGCATACAACTTCTTTCCCTTCTCTAGAAACTTTTCCACTGAAGAGCAAGAATGAATATCTGATCCACACAAACTTTTCCCTTCCTAAAACCTCCCTGTTCTTCTCCAACTAATTTCTCTGTTATTTCCCTAACTCTGTCAGTATGTATCCTACCATATACATTTCCTATTACACTAAGAAGACAAGTGCCCCTATGATTACCATATACTTCTTTTACCCCTTATCCCTTTTACAGGAGAATATATTATACCTGACTTCCAATCCTCCGGGACTCTACCTTCCTCCCAGGCCAATCTGCACATCTTCCACATCCATTCTACTACTATCTTTTCCCCATGCTTCAGCATTTCACCACACACTCCATCAATTCCTGGGGCATTCCCCATTTTAACTTTCTTCATTGCTTCCACAACTTTCATCCTACTGATTTCTTCTTCTCTTCTCTCACATCCCTCCTTTTCCCATCCATTCCCAGGCACTTACAATCGCATTACTTTCACTCTCAATGTTCAACAATACCCTAAAGTGTTCCCACCATCTCCTCACGTTTTCTCCCTTCTCCACTAGTAATCTACCATTTTTATCTTTCACTCCCTGACTAACTCCTTTGACACCCTGTATAGCTTTCTTTACCTCTATCCAGAACCTTTTCTTACGTTCCCTCCACTTTACACTCAAATTCCTTCCAAATTCCTCATCCACTCTCTTCTTACTCTCTCTTACCAGTCATTTCAAATCTCTCTTCCTCTCTACTGTATATATATAACTCTCATCCGTCTCTCAACTTCTTCCACGCCCCTGTTTCTCATCCAATCACTATACAGTATGCTTTCTTCTTTTGTGCCACAGCCTCTCTCACCTCTTCATTCCACTATGCTGTTCCTTGCATCCCCTTTCGTCTTCTCTTCACCTCACACACCACCTCACATGCCAAATTAATGTATAATTTCTCGCCATGTAACTATAATAATCTCTTGGAATTGGTACAGTATAAAGCTGCTTTAGGTAGAACATACGGCATTACTCACCATGGCACGTAGGCCACAATGGGCACTACAAATAACTTTGCAAAGCAGAGATCACGGAGATATCCACTGTTGCAGTAGTTTATTCAGTTTTCAATGCAATAAATATACGTAGTATAGTTCTCAATTTCCTCTACTGAATTCTGAAACTAATATACTATTCTTACCTAAGCGTCTTCCAGATTTAAAAACCATCATTTTATTATTTTCTCCCACCTCTTAGTGTGGAGCTTACTTTTTCACATTACTTTATATGGTTCATCGTATTTCATCATTATCACCATCAACGAAAACATCATCATCATCATCACTACTATCATCATCATCACAATCAACGCCACCACCACGACAATCACCATCACCACCATCGCCATTATGAACTCCTTAGATCTTGTCATTATATATCCGCATCACAAGCTACAGGAGAACAGGAGGCGAGATGAAGTAAGGTGCAGCGGCCTGGCACTACTACACCTGTACGCAGCTCTAACCTTCACCAACAGTAACCCGCCGCCTTTGTTTCCTCCCGTCTTTCCTTCATTAGTCTTTTCTTCTTCATTTTTTAGTACTATTTTTTTACTTTTCCTCTCTTTCGTTCACCTTTGTCATTTTTATACTTTCTTTAATTTCCATTCTGTCTTTATTTACCATTTTCTCTCCGTTTCTTTCTTTTCCTTTTCATTCCCTCGCTTTCATCTTCCTTGTCCATTTTTCGCTTTAATTTTTCTGTCTCCGTCCACCTTTACCTTTGCATCTTTCTTTCTTTCTTTCTCCATTACAGCATAAAAAGCAACAAAAAGAAAACAGGCGATATAAACTAAGGTTAATAGTCCAC
>NC_136967.1:32320742-32345742 GCF_032717465.1 Coenobita brevimanus
GCCTACCTCGCCTCTTCTCTTCTTCAGATTTGCTCTGATATACCTTTTTTCCTACCACTCTCTTCATATCCATTGCCCTTCATATGACCATAGCATTTCAGTACTACTCTCTTCGGTTGTCTGTTGTCCACTTCCTCACTCTCACATCTTTCACGAACCACATTATTTTCGTATCTCTGCTTCCACCCTCTGTACTTCACTTAAATTCCTCCAGCAAGTCTCCTCTCCACCTGCTCTTAATCTTGACTTTTCATTTTTCATGCAAGCCTCATTGTGCAGCTGCAGCACCTCCAAGCCTCTTCTTCTCAAGGGCCTTCATTCAGCACCAGCTGGTTTTCTTCCCATTACTCTTTTCTACATTTACTCTCAAGGCACGACGTCACAGACCCCTCAGCAAAATTCTGCACTAGCCTCTCCAAGTTCTTGTACAGGTACTTGCAATGCAGTACTGCATCATATCAGCATACAACAATTTAGAGATATTCTATCCATCACGATTCATTACCAACGCCATCCCTCTTTCAGTTATACGTGTTATTACTTCTCTCATCACCCCATCGCATATATATATTAAACAGCCATGTGGACATCACACAACTTTGTTGCACGCCCACAACTTGACCGTGGAACCGTTCACTTAGATGCCCATTAACCTTTACAACATGCTTCACTACCATCATAAAAACTCTTGACGGCACCTAACAGCTTACCATCTACCACCATACATGCGCACAACCTTTCTACAATCCTTCTCTGTCCATCTTTCTCGTATGGCTTTCTTCCAGATCCACTTGCAATGCCATAAACACCTTATGGTCCTTCTGCACGAAGCCTTCTCTGTTATTATCATGGTTCTCACTGCAAATATTTGATCCACACATCCTCTGCCATTCCTAAAAAGCCACCCTGTTCGTCACTCACAAAGAGACTCCTGATATCTCTCTTACTTTTTCTGTAACAATTCTTCCAAGCATACCTTCTCTACCACACTCAAAGAATCTTATGCCACGATAATTCTTGCACTCACCTCGCTCCACCTTTTTTATTTTTGTACAGGGGTACAATCACAGCCTTTTTCCACTCTGCAGGCACAGTTTCACTCATCCATGCCTTCTTCCATATCTCTCCAACAAGCACTTCATTCCACCTTCTCTCCACTGCACTTAAACATCTCTGCATACACCTCATCAACCCCAGTTGCTTTCCCATTTTTCAGCCGCTTCACAGCACTCTTCACCTGTGCGAGTGTCACGTCTCCTGGTACTGCATTCCTTCTGTGCACAGCCCCCAAACCAATCATGGTTACAGCCTTTCTGCTCTCTCTCTTCCAATTCATCAGGCTGTCAAAATATTCTTTCCATCTGGTCCTTACTTCATGCCCATGGGTTAATATTCTACCACCTATATCCTTCACACTATCACATTTCTTTCCGCTTTCACTTCTACATTTCGGCACCTCTTTCCAGATGAACTTCCTATTTTCAGAGTAGTTTGCATTCATTTTTCTTCCTAGTTCATCATTATCTCCTTTTTCCTCTTCACTAGTCTCTTTATGTGCTTCTTGCTCTCAATATATTCAGTTATTTCAACTGAACTCCTGTCCTGTAACCACTTTAGCCACTTCTTAAGAATAACATCCATCTAGTGGATGTTATTCAGAAGTAATATATTAATTCCAGTGTCCATTAGATAGATGTTATTCTGAAGTAATGGATTAATTCCAGTGTCCATAAATGGATGTTATTCTGAAGTAGTATATTAATTCCAGTGTCCATTTGATGGATGCTATTCTGAAATAATACCCTTAGTGGTTAGCGTAATTTCTTATACAGTATAGGTGGTGTAAAACATATTTGGAATATAAATGTTATATTTCCTTTCATTCACCTGTTAAACCTCAATACATAATTACATGATCATTTACTGACAAACTTGTCAAATTATGTTTTCAGAGGCGTAGGTCATCTAACAGTAGAGGAAGTGATATTTAATACATTCTCAGCGTAAAGCATAATGTCATTCAACCAGCCAACAACCAAGGATGCCACCTGCTCTACTTCTGTCAAGTCATTCTGGTATGTAAAGTTGCTGTCTATATGCCTCGTCATTAGTTCAGATGAGATATGAAAAAATGCATAAATTCTCATAAATGACCTCACAAATAATCTGTATGTTGATCTCAGTTACTGTCTGTTTACTCCCTGATGTCTATGGCTTCAGAGGAACCCAGGTTTTTAAAAATTTGTCACAATAGATCAGAGATACTCTCTTGTAATGAAAACATCTTGCAAAGCAGATTCTGAGGAATCAAGCTCCAAAGCATAGCTTTTTGATACACATTCAAGACTGTTGTACAGAAATGTCTATTTTAAAAACATTTATACATTTTCGTTTTGGTTCTGTTGCTTTTTGCAGTTTAAAAATCTGTGTAAAAGTATTAGTTATGGATTCTGTTGGAACTGTTTGGTGACATTTTCTTGTTGCAGTGAGTGACCATAACAATTAAAATATACTGTACAGTACTTTAAAAACGCCATACAACCTTACAGAAATCCACTAATCTCTGAACTGATTTTCAAAGTTCCTTTTCACTATTAGCAGGCAACACAGCATCATCTGCACACATCATATTTAAGTTAGTACCCTTCACTGTTCACTATCAGTCCCATCCCTCTCTCCTTGACTCAAGTTTTAGTCCCACTCATAACCTTTGTCACACACATGTTGAATAGTCATGGTGACAACACTCATCCAACACTGACATTGAAATACTGTACCTACCCAGACAACCACCTACTTTACTTGTGCTTTGTTACCATCTAAAGATTATCCCATTCAACAGCTTTCCATTCATGCAACACAGTAGCTTGTACTGTTGTCCACAGTCACCTTGTTTTCCCTGCCATACAGTGTTACCTTGTCCATTAATGCCATAAAGTGTGTACAATCTTTCTCTCGTGCACTATTTGTCACTGCAAATATTTGATTCACACAGTCGCATCCATATTTGTTACTCACCACTTAGGATTAATGAGTTGGGAGCAAATGGTTTTGGAAAACTAGTGGAGTGCATACAGAGTGTGTTTGGTTGGGACTTCTTGTGTATGGTGTAGTGAGAGTGGCATCCATCCATCCATCATCCAACCCATTTTTTCGACTCTTCAGGAGTGTAAGGGCCTGGGGCTGAGCAACTTATCCTTGACATTAAGCACAAGAGCGACCAGTTGCTCTTCCCTTGGTGGGATTTTGGGTAAGAAACCAGGGCTTTGTTCACCCTCGCTGATCATGATAACTTTGCTGGCATATCAGCGAAGTGGTGCTTGTTAAGCCAGGGTGAGCAGCAGTGATTACTCCCGTCACACCATCTGCTGTGGAAACAAAATCAATCAAAATACTGGAAACTATGTTTGGTGCTGGCTGACAGTGACTGCTGAATTATAGTAAATGACATCATGGACTCTGTTATTTACCTAAGACTACCTCTTACAGAACTTCAGTCATGTCTGAAAAATACTGTGAAATTCTAGTTTTAAGCCTGTACTTGGTGTTGACAATAACCTTGTTTTTCTTATCTTTTTTGCTAATAGCCTATAGTGCTTTCATTCTACGGTAAATTTATCACAGATGAAACAAAATATCACCAAGAGAATGTAACTACACCCAAGATTCAGCAGTAGTGAATGAATTTCCATTTGTGACGAAAGTTTGTTTATGTTATGAAGGCTGCATTGTCTTGGTATCTTTTCACATCCCAGCATGATTGCTTTGTTGGTATGTGGACTGATATTGGAACAACCATGATTGCCAAACAGAAGGCAAGTGGTGCACTTACCATTGGTGATGATAGCTTGCTAGGGTAATGTGAATGCAGCCCAGGACAGGATGTGGATGATTAAAAGAAGCAAGCATAAACTGTACTACTAATATTGTTTGCATAACACCGCATTTAAATTATCATATATTATTTGTAATTTATTGGAAGTAAGAGGTTAGTTGTTTACTCTCAAATCTTGTTAGCTACAGTAGTAACCGAGCTTCAGGTCCAAACAACTTGTTGTTGTTGTTGCCCTAGACTCATCTGAATGTGATTGTGGTGAACTAGACTGAAGTTGCCTTTGTCTTGCAGTCTGTCATCCTCTTGTCAGGGGATAGGAAGAGAGTCAAGGGACATTTGTTCAACCCATATTGGTGCCAGCACATGAAGGCATCTCTCTCAGCAGCCTGAAGGGGCACTATATATGGGAATGGCTGATGATGTCTTCCTCATATTTATACCACTAGCTTAGACACTGGTAAGGACTAAGATGTATGGCACCTAAGACATGTTTTCTCCTCAGAAATATATAATCAGTCTAGTGCAGATATGATATTGGAGTAATTGTACCAGCAGTTGTAAGGTTGTTTTGGGAGATACAACACTTTCATCCCCTTAGTCTATATCCTTACACCTGAAGAGACTTCACGTCAGGCCATTACTTCTCCCAGGTAAAGTTTGACCCAATCAAGCTTTTTTTTTTTTTTTTTTCCAATTGCAAGTATAATTTTTCCAACTGAACAGTATTAAACTTGTTACCAAGTTATGCTGTGATATTGCCTTCATGTTTTGCATATTACTATTTTTCCTATAAACGCTATACTGTAGCTATAGTGTTGTAGTAGTATGGGTGTATGTAATGCATGGGGAAAGAAGTGTTATCAAAGAGTGTAAAAAGGTGAAGTTAAAGGAAGACTGAGGAAAGGAAAACAAGAATGTGGTGGAGAGTTACCATGGAGGAATATTTGAGTGAAGGTGGCATGATGGAATGGTGATGTGTTGTGATAGTTTTGGTGGTATTGGAGGAGTGTATGAGAAGTGGTATGAAGTGGCATGATGGAATGGTGGTGGGTTGCGAGTCTCTTGACAGTAATTTTGTTTAAGCTGTCTTGCATGAACTGTGGGTTCGGCATCTGGCATTAGAAAGAAGGCTAGATATCCTTGGTTAACACTGAATGTACAGCAATTCATACATATAACTCAGGGGTGGGCTCAAAATAGTACATTTTTACATAGCTACAACTGGTACAGGAACTGTGAATTGGGAGAAACTAGCATATCAGCTTTTTAGATGGCTAGCAGTGGAGAGTTATAGCATAAAAGGCAACATATAAGTGAATTACTGTATGGCATAATAAGCTTACTCTTTATACACAGGCCTGTGAAAATCATCCATCTGGTGAACAAGGGACCATTGAGGAAGGCATGTTGCAGATAGGCCAGGACAAGGTGCAGTTGGAGTGTGGTGTCACTGGGTTGGTTTGTACTGTACTCTACTTTCTTTCCGTTTACTAGTAGGTAAAAGAATTTAATGCCTACAGTGTTTTGTTTCTGTACAGTGCCTAAATTAGGGTTCCCTATCTCCTAATCACTGTGGACAAAATCACATTGATGTTGGTTAACTACATCACCCAGACACTTAAAATACCCTTGGAGTGAACATTGCCACTCATCAGAGCATCTATGTAAGCTAGACTTACCAGTGCAACTTACATGTCAGCTGCTGCTGAATCTCATCATCTGTAGTTTACGTTTAGAATGTGGATTCATAATTTGGGAAAAATTTCTTTCAAGGGGAAATTCGGGCATTCACTGGAGGTTGTGTGTATTGTGATAAAAATGAAAAGGGGAAAATTCCTTTGAATGTTTGCACAAAACGAACAGAATCTTCCGTCTGTCCTTTGTTGTGAGTCAGCATCATAAACATCTGTAGTAAGACTTTGTAACACTGAGGAGTTTGTAATGGTGCTTGAGCTGTTAGGTATAGTGCCAGTGCCATTACCATCCCTGGCCTCAATTGTGCGGGTGTATTCATGAAGAAAAGCTATTAATTATTTGTGTCTGCTATTCAGATTTTGAGTGGGAAATGTCATAAGCAGTTGACTGGGTGAAAATGGCAGGGTTTAGAATAAAACTCTTTCTTTATTAGCACAAAGGGTGTGGTGCTGTATACCCGAGCACAGCCTAGAATGTGGTAAACTTGTTTACATCGCTCAGCAGGGTAGAGAATTGTCAGTGTAAAATCATTGGCAAGGCATATACTTCCTTGCCATTGACCTCCTGTGGGATGGTCTTGTGCATTCCAACACAGCCATAAACTGTAGGTGCATAACATTGTTCACTTATATGTTGTGGTGGCATTTTTTTTTTTTTTTTTTTTTTTTTTTTTACATGGGTTTCATAGCTTTTTCTTGTTAGGACATCAGTCACACATCACAGTTTTCTTTTATCATCCTTTAAACTGAGTTCCTTTTTTTCTGTTTCTTCCATTTACTTGAGGACAGACTGCTTGTCCTTGCTGATGTAGGCCATGTAATATGCTGCCTCATTTTTGTTGGTCTCCCCTTCAGTTAGTTCTTTTCCTTTGTAGTTTGTTATTTATATTTTCTGATTGTTTTCCATGTGTTTTTACCATGTTTTTCTTGCATCTTACCCATAGAGATGTTAGTTTTGCTGCTTTCACTCGGGTTTGTGTTTTGCCGTCGGCGTCATTTTCCCTAGACTGTCTGCTGGGGAAATGGACGCCAGGTGTAGGTTCTCCATGCCTTCCTTGTCCGTCTCTCTCATTGCCCACGTAAGTAACTGGCCGAGTCACATCTTCCTGTGTCATCTCCCTGGTGTAGGACTCCTTTGATGTTTGGTCTCCAAGACACCTTTGTTACTTAGATGAATTCCAACCAACAATGTAAATGATTTCCTGGCTTACAGGAAACCATTTGACTTGTCACTCAGTGTAAAGCCACCTGAAGTAATAAAAAGTGACAGGAAAGATGGGAGAAATAGGAAAAGAGGGCAGACACAGGAAAAAGAGTGATGAGGGCGAAGGAAGAAGTAGGTAGCACTACATCAAGTGAGTGGATGATGGTTACCCCCACCTACCACCTCCCAGAATAGCAACCGCTTAAAAAGAAAACGCGGCACGACAGCTGGGCCGCCTGGTGGCGCCATGTTTACATCTGGAAAGCTGGATGTGGGAGGTGAGTATTTCAGTTTTTTGGGGTGTGTGGTATAATATTTAGCACTGCTGGTATAGCATATATCGACTATGAATACTGGTAGATTCTGATGGTAGGGCATTCTATCGTAACTAGAGTCTGTCTTCTATGGAATTTGAAGAAATTTGTGGCCATCCAAAGCCGTGGCCTGTGTGACGAAATAATAATATGGCGTAGGTAGTGGGCTTATCATACAAAATAAGTACCTATAAAATATAGAAGGTACCTGGATACTCATAGAACATTATTGGTAGCAGTCCAGCATAAAATTATGTACATGTGTTATGGTGCAGCATAATTTTGAAATACGATTTAGTTCTGTTGTAGGTGTTGCAGGTATGTAATTTTAATTGGTGGATGCATTTGAGCCTTACAAATTGAATTGTTTGGCTTATAGCCTGGTAAAAATAGTGTCATTATATTTTTACCGGTATTTGCAGGGCGTCTACTACCAGTTCATGTCTGTACGGTCCACTCCCACAGGTTACAAAATATTAGTAAAAACATCTGTATATGATGGACTCATGTAATATGTCTTTCACAGATTTGTCAAGGTGCCTTGTTTGTAAATTTGGGTTGGCGGGGAGGTAAAACAGAGGCTTGCCAGACAGATCAAATATAATGTGGCTCTAATTCAGTACAATATGAAGTAGACTTGTAACTACAGGTTAACATGCTGGCATAACACCCGAGGTAGATTAAAGAGTGCAGTGTGTACCTTCACCTTTATTTATGTAGTGTTATAGCATATATCTTTTTAAAATAAGTCCTGCGTCTTAACCTGGCCTGTTTTTCTTCATGGCATATATATTAATGTAGCGTGTGGCCAACATTTTTGTACTGGGACAGCATATGACCTTTACATTTACAATGAATTAAGCAGTATTCAGCCAGGTTAAACATTTAATAATGGAATATTAAATTTTTGTGTTGCTTGTAAAGCAATATGAAAGTCATGGAGTAGATAAATGTCTCTGCTCTGAATTCTTACATTGCCTACTTCATATATAAACTTAGATTTACTTTGGTAACACATTATAGTGTTGTCAGATAGGATGTAGGCTTCACCCCCACTATCTATACACATGGCTACCTTTTTGAAAATACACTTTTAAGTCAACTTATCTTTTTTCAAAAGAAGTGATAACCATACCAAAGATAGCCCTGTTCCTGAAGCTTCTTTAGATATTTACATTTCATAATAAAACCTTTATCTGAATGTTTGGTGTAATATTTTGCCACTAATAGTAGGGTTGACCCCCACCTCACCCTAATTGTAGCTGAAGAGAGTTCACAGCATCCATAAATTGTTTGATTTTGTTATTAAAAGCACCATTAGTAGCCACAGAATCTGGTGCTTGAATGTTTTTCCCTTATACTGTAATTATCACCAATCCAGCTGATCAAAGTAAGGCCTTTAGGAGAAGTTAGAGGAAAGTAAATAGTGACGATACTAAACTCTGTTTACTTTAACTTGGCGTAAAATTGCCATCTAACCATCTTCAGTGTTGTGCTGTAATAAGAGATTAGCACTAACATAGACTATGGTGCTAGTCACGAAGAGGTGCTATGGAAAGGATATGGAGTCACAGGCCAGTAGGTTAGTATTGTGGTAGGTGTCATAACTATGCATGATATTTTTCCGTGTCAACCAAGGAGGTTGGGTAACTCATTGTGTAAATAGTTATTTATCCCAGTATTCTTTGAAGAGACTTTTATCAGAACAGTTAATTAAAATATTATAATATGGCTAGTTTATTTTGCATTTACTGTGGTGTATTCAAAAGTGCTGTACGAACGCAGATTTGAATTTAAATTTCTACGACAGAAAAGACAATTTCGAAAAGTTTATTTGACGTTTCTTAAAATCTGATATTAACACTCAGTCTTATTTACAGATATTACGAATAAGTTTCATTTATTTATTTATTTTTTATTTTTTAATTCGTAAGTGAAATGGGTCTGAATGGCACTAGGGTAATTATGGAAGGAAAATAACGAAATATTGGCAGCTCGAAGTATTCGTATTCATAATATCCACTTCCGGCGTCTTGGGGTTATAAAAGGTGAGCACCAGCGTGAGCGAGTCACTCTCCTTAGCGTTGTTAAAGTGGTAAGTCGTATACATTTATCATTGTGTTATTACCCGCTAAGGTGTAGTTTTATCGGATTTTTCGAGACATCAAAATGTCTTCCTCCGACGTGGAAAAAGGCGGTGGTGACCGCGGTGAAGAGCGGTTTTCTGTTGGAAAATGTTGGATTCCCAAACCCTTTTGGCAATGGGTAATTGAACTAGTCTATTTGTCAGTGTTTGTGTGTAATGTTGTTTGTGTTTTTATCCTGGAGTTTAATATTCTTGCCAGTAATCCCGATGAAGTGATTGGATCCCCGCCTGAACTTCACAAACAGGATTGGCTGGGTGGACCTGTCCTGCCTAGACTCAGGATGGAAATTTGGTGTTACTTTATCATTGAAATATTGATTGTAATGTTGGGATGTGTGATGAAGTGTTTTTGGAATGTACTTTATCTGTTGCCGGTGATGGTAGTTGGTGTGTTGCTGAAAATCCTTCCGTATTTTGCCTTGCAGTGGGCAACAAGCTCCCTTTTTTATGTTGAAGTGTTGCTTCCCCACCAGAATGAAGTGGGTGATTTTGGCACGCTATGGAATGTTAAGGTAACGTATGTGGGTTGGGTGTTTGTGTGGTCTTTTGTTCAGTATGGTGTTTGTATTTTGGTGTTCTGGTCCGTATATCGTTGGCAGCGGGATGTGGAACGCCTGACAGTGTGCTACGAGATCAGAATGAGGCAGGCAGAAAAGCAGTTTTGGGAAGCTGTGGAGCAGATGGCCGGCACGGAAAGGTGTGTTATTGAGAAGGAAACTGAGGGAGGCGCGGCTTTAAGGCAAGTAGAACCGGTGGTGGTAACAGGTAACCCATTCCTGACCGTTACCTATGGCAAAAATGACCACCTCTTTTATGATCACTATCCCTGAGCGGTTGGTTTTGATTTGAATTGTTTTCTGTCTTACCTTAGTTTCTGACAGGAAATTATTCTTCATTTTATGGTATACGTTTTGGAGTATTTTTTGCTCTTGCTTTTGTTGCTTGAAGTTCTTGGACAAGGAATTGGGTTGTAAGGAATTGGAGACTGAGGAAGAGGCCCATCCCTGGCTAAACAAAACCCTCAGATTGATGATAATTCCTTACGCGAACCCCCAGGGGTGATGGATTGTGCAGTACTGTAGTAAGGCAGTACAATCCAGCCAAAGGCCTACCACTTGTATGTTTAGTCTGTGGTTAACTTTCGGAATTACACCCAACTGACGGCCACTGAAAATTATTAGCTCATTGCTGAACTTGTAATTTAATGCACTTTTTCTAACATAAATGTTAATGTAATAGTTTAGTTCACACTTTAAAATTAAAAGATAACTTTTTTAAAAGTTCGTACATGGGAATAGAATTCTATTTTATAGGCTTAAATTTCTTGCCTCCTTGTCTGTTAAGTGGGGCTCGATGCCTTTCCCGCTTGCATATTTCCTTTCTTATGGGTAATCATCACCAGGAACCCTCAGCCAGGAACAACGCTCGCCCCGTCATTTCCAAACTAACCATAGGTTTTTCACGAAAATATGCTCAGTGTGTTTCCCAGGCTAAATTACTGCTTTGATATACCCAAATCTTACCTGTCCCACTGGGGCTGCTTGGCTGAGGTGGCTGGCTGTGGTACTGAGACGAATACCCATACAGAACGGAAATATGCTTCCCGCTTGTGGTCATGGCATCAATTGTGACCAGTGCTGGCGCCAAGTAACCAAAGTGAGCGGCTGGGGTTCACGAGTTTCCGATATTTAACAGGGGAAGTACAGGTAAATATAGAGTAAATGTATTTGTGTAGCATGTAATATCTTAGGTGTGATAAAGTGTTTGATAGCAAATACTCAGCAATATGTAACCTTTGGTGCTAAATTACGATGCTAATATAAGCTGATAAATACCTACAAATGACCTGATTGCGGGTATTTCTCGCCTCTACAGTTTTACGGCCAGTATGCAGTTATAGAAATAAACTGCTACAAGGATGGAAGAAGTGGTTTATCTTGACCCAGAGAGTATGGTGTGTAAAGCATCCCGTGTATGGTGTGTAAAGCATCCCGTGTATAGTGTATGGTGTGTATAGCATCCCGTGTATGGTGTATGGTGTGTAAAGCATCCCGTGTATAGTGTATGGTGTGTAAATAATCCCGTGTATAGTGTATGGTGTGTAAAGCATCCCATGTATAGTGTATGGTGTGTAAAGCATCCCGTGTATAGTGTATGGTGTGTAAAGCATCCCGTGTATAGTGTATGGTGTGTAAAGCATCCCGTGTATAGTGTATGGTGTGTAAAGCATCCCGTGTATAGTGTATGGTGTAAAGCATCCCGTGTATAGTGTATGGTGTGTAAAGCATCCCGTGTATAGTGTATGGTGTGTAAAGCATCCCGTGTATAGTGTATGGTGTGTAAAGCATCCCGTGTATAGTGTATGGTGTGTAAAGCATCCCGTGTATAGTGTATGGTGTGTAAAGCATCCCGTGTATAGTGTATGGTGTGTAAAGCATCCCGTGTATAGTGTATGGTGTGTAAAGCATCCCGTGTATAGTGTATGGTGTGTAAAGCATCCCGTGTATAGTGTATGGTGTGTAAAGCATCCCGTGTATAGTGTATGGTGTGTAAAGCATCCCGTGTATGATGTGTAAAGCATCCCGTGTATAGTGTATGGTGTGTAAAGCATCCCGTGTATAGTGTATGGTGTGTAAAGCATCCCGTGTATAGTGTATGGTGTGTAAAGCATCCCGTGTATAGTGTATGGTGTGTAAAGCATCCCGTGTATAGTGTATGGTGTGTAAAGCATCCCGTGTATAGTGTATGGTGTGTAAAGCATCCCGTGTATAGTGTATGGTGTGTAAAGCATCCCGTGTATAGTGTATGGTGTGTAAAGCATCCCGTGTATGGTGTGTAAAGCATCCCGTGTATAGTGTATGGTGTGTAAAGCATCCCGTGTATAGTGTATGGTGTGTAAAGCATCCCGTGTATAGTGTATGGTGTGTAAAGCATCCCATGTATGGTGTGTAAAGCATCCCGTGTATAGTGTATGGTGTGTAAAGCATCCCGTGTATAGTGTATGGTGTGTAAAGCATCCCGTGTATAGTGTATGGTGTGTAAAGCATCCCGTGTATGGTGTGTAAAGCATCCCGTGTATAGTGTATGGTGTGTAAAGCATCCCGTGTATAGTGTATGGTGTGTAAAGCAGCCCGTGTATAGTGTATGGTGTGTAAAGCATCCCGTGTATGGTGTGTAAAGCATCCCGTGTATAGTGTATGGTGTGTAAAGCATCCCGTGTATGGTGTGTAAAGCATCCCGTGTATAGTGTATGGTGTGTAAAGCATCCCGTGTATAGTGTATGGTGTGTAAAGCATCCCGTGTATAGTGTATGGTGTGTAAAGCATCCCGTGTATAGTGTATGGTGTGTAAAGCATCCCGTGTATAGTGTATGGTGTGTAAAGCATCCCGTGTATAGTGTATGGTGTGTAAAGCATCCCGTGTATAGTGTATGGTGTGTAAAGCATCCCGTGTATGGTGTGTAAAGCATCCCGTGTATAGTGTATGGTGTGTAAAGCATCCCGTGTATAGTGTATGGTGTGTAAAGCATCCCGTGTATAGTGTATGGTGTGTAAAGCATCCCGTGTATAGTGTATGGTGTGTAAAGCATCCCGTGTATAGTGTATGGTGTGTAAAGCAGCCCGTGTATAGTGTATGGTGTGTAAAGCAGCCCGTGTATAGTGTATGGTGTGTAAAGCAGCCCGTGTATAGTGTATGGTGTGTAAAGCAGCCCGTGTATAGTGTATGGTGTGTAAAGCAGCCCGTGTATAGTGTATGGTGTGTAAAGCAGCCCGTGTATAGTGTATGGTGTGTAAAGCAGCCCGTGTATAGTGTATGGTGTGTAAAGCAGCCCGTGTATAGTGTATGGTGTGTAAAGCAGCCCGTGTATAGTATCCTAAGGCCGCCATAATAAACATCCGTGGTAAATATTTTTGTACGTACTGTACTTAGTAAATAAGGAGGAGGGGAGAGTCTCATTCTCCTAAGTCTTTTATTGCATCAGCGTTAAAATAAACTAACCTAACCTGATTTAACCTAATCCAACCAAACCTGATTTTAACCAGATGCGATAGATGTGTAGAAAAGAGAAATTGCTTAAAAACATAAATTGAATAATGAACATATTAATTGCAGTGTTTGTTAGTTGGTGTAATTCCAATACAATACCACTATGGTAAGTAACTTATATAGTGGCGGCTATGAAGTTACAAGGATTATTTATTAACCTCTTGATAGGTGTAACTCCAAACCTTGTCTCTCAGTCCATTTAACTCTCTTTACTGTTCTGTATATGTATAGAAGTTATAATTATAACTCAAGCCTCTCCCCCCTTACCCCCTCCCCAAAAACAAATATATATTGCCTAAACACACTGACATGATTCTTAAAACATTATACTTGTCCCCTTTTCATTCGCCGATAAAACACGACATGAAACAGTAACATCATAAGGGTATAAAGCAACAAATTGTGTCAGTCACCTTGACAGACGACAATGACTGGCCTGCCCTTCTTCCTGTGGTAGAAAAGTACAGTATAGAGGAAAGCAGGCACTTCCAAAATAGCCCAATTTTATCCATATTGAAAACCTTGGCTTTTTGTAGCCACCTTCCTATCAATGTCTTCACAAGAGGAAGTGTAGTGACAGGCAGCAGATGCTTTACCATACAACTGATCGTAGTGAAGCACATTCTGCTTAACAAACTGGTTCAGCCAGCCTTTATTCACACAAAACTCTTGGATTGGCAGTACAGTATAGAGGAAAGCAGGCACTTCCAAAATAGCCCAGTCTTATCCATATTGAAAACCTTGGCTTTTTGTAGCCACCTTCCTATCAATGTCTTCACAAGAGGAAGTGTAGTGACAGGCAGCAGATGCTTTACTGATCGTAGTGATACCCATTCTGTTTGACAAACTGGTTCAGCCATCATTTACTCACACAAAACACCTGGATTGACTGTACTTATATTGTACATCTTTACCATAAAATTTCTTGTTCTTTTGACACAAGTGAATGTCTTGGATGTACTGTACAACTTTACCATAAACTTGCTTGTTCTTTTGACACAAGTGAATGTCATTGATGTACAACATTACCATAAACTTGCTTGTTCTTTTGACACAAGTGAATGTCGTTGATGTACAACATTACCATAAACTTGCTTGTTCTTTTGACACAAGTGAATGTCATTGATGTACGTACAACATTACCTAAACTTGCTTCTTCTTTTGACACAAGTGAATGTCATTGATGTACAACTTTACCATAAACTTGCTTGTTCTTTTGACCCAAGTGAATGTCATTGATGTACAACTTTACCATAAACTTGCTTGTTCTTTTGACACAAGTGAATGTCGTTGATGTACAACAACTTGCTTAATCTTTTGACACAGCTGAGTGTCATCGATGGGCAGATTATGTTCACGTTGGGCACAGATATACTTCATTAATATATTCTCTTAATTAATACATCATCCCTCACATGGCATCTTTCCACACGTTGCAATCCCATCCGAGTTGCAACATCAATCTTGTCACGGTTCCTTCTCACTGTGCAAACTGTGCATTCGTTGACACCACTTGCATGAGCACCATCAGCCCCTTATTGTGTTGCCTAAACACCGTAGCTTTTCCTTTATAGTGTGCATATTAAGGGTTACACACACACACACACACACACACACATTTTCTGATCAGCTATCTACTTAAATACACTGCTATACGTACACTCAGTAAACAACTGTATTACCATTATGTGTAGAGGCCATGAACCATGCTGGCACACACACGTACCTATCCACACACACTTTCACCATTTTTCTGATCAACTAACTAGTTAGTTAACACAAGAGTTAACAGTTGCTATTCGTACACTTAGATAAACAACTGTATTACCATTATATCTAAAGTCCATGAACCATGCTTGCATGTATAGGTCTTTTCATTTGATGGCAGCTCTTTCGTGTCACAACATTGAGTCATTTCCATCCCCAAACCCACAATGCCGACATTTCCCCTGCAGAACATCATCCTAAGTCTTTAATTGGTCTACCTCTGGCCATGTTTTCCTTCACACTGATAGCTATGATCCTCCTCATATCCGTTTATTGCAGCTGCAACTTGTGGCATCAATCATCCCGGTTAGCATAAGTCTTAGGCAATGCCAAGTAACACGGTGAGTCCAGAATAATGTGAGTCTGACATTCCTTCACTCCATTTGATACGGAATGATGCACAACATTACACTTTGTTATACTGAATTTACTGTTGATGTATTCAGCTAATGCGTGTTGTGAGTGACATTCCTTCACCCCATTTGATACGCAGTGATACACAACAACATTACACTTTGTTATATTGAACTTACTGTTGATTTATTCAAGTACTACGTTACTGAACCCAACAGTTTCGTCATTTTTTTTTTTTTAACTTGTCGTAGATGTGTTTGTCATTCAGCCTGTTGCTTGGAGTTTAGTGGTAAAATGAGATTAAGTACTTTGAATCCTTTCCGTAATGCTTCTTTGTGACGTAGCATCATATTCCAGTGTTAGTTTCTTGCAGCTCCAGAGAGAGAGATGGCAGTTTTAGGTAAAGGTAAAGAGTATACAGTAATGAGTGTGTGAGGTGTGAAAGGACAGATGACAGTCGATCAGGGCATGTGTAACAAATCTCGTGGTTTTATTCTTTATGGGGACCAATAGGAAGTACAGGTAGTCTCGTTCGGTTTACGGAAAATTCGACCTTCTGTATTATTGTTTTTATTAGTAGTAGTAGTGTTTGTGGGGCAGAGATGTTAGAGTTCTCGTGTCTTCGTTTTAATGTTATTGCTGATATTTGTGTGTTGGCAAGAGGAGCAGATGAAACTGCAGCAACTGGTTGTGTATTACTGGGTAAGACATTGATTGGTTTATTGTTGTGAAGATATGAAGAATACCTGTGGGTTGCCACACACACCCTTCAGCAAGCACATTTATGCACAGTCTGTGGTTACAAATGTGTACAAATAGTGTACAACAAAAGGAGATGGTGGGTCTTCTCATACACACCCAACAGAGATGTTGTAGCATACCTTTAGTATGTATATACTATAAAATGTGAAGGAATCCATAAGATATATCATTTATACAGAACAGAAAAGTAGCACTGGAGAAGTTTATGGTGGATTGGTACATCAAATAAGTCTGATTGGTGCACAGGGAGTGCGATGTAAACAAAGCCAACGCAGTAGGAGCACTGGTGGTGGTGGTATGCTTAACTACCACCACCAACATTGCCACAACTATTGCTACTACTACTACTAATTATAATTATAATTTTGTGATAATACTAATCATTATCATCATCATCATCATCATCATCATCCGGACCTCCTTTCCCACCCTAGGGCAGGGTGAGGAGTAGCAATGTCCAGACAGCCCAAATTTGCCCAATCCAATGAGCCACGCTTCCATTCACTCATTCAAGCCCCCGGAATCCTGGCTTTATCGGATACGCCAAAAACATTCACCACGTTTTGTAGCTTGACATAAACGTATCCGATTGAGTCCATCCGGACGCTGCCTCGTTAAAAAAGGGTGCCAAATCCCTGATCATGCACCTCTTCTCACAGCATTCATCCAGCCAGCTCGATCTCTTGTCAGTTCCTTTGCCTCACCGACTTCCAAACCTCTCTTCCTCACACACTCATCCACGATATCTCTCCACCTTCTCCTTGGCCTACCTCGCCTCCTCCTTCCCTCAAATTCGCTCAGATTTACCGTTTTCACCACTCTATCGTTATCCATTCTCTCCACGTGACCATACTATCTCACTATACTTTCGTCGATTCTGGTGTCCACCGATTTCCTCACTCCACATCTTTCACGAATCACATTATTTCGCATCCAATCCACCCTCTGTACTCGACATACATTCCTCAACAGTCCCATCTTCATTGCTCTTACTCTTGACTTTTCATTTTCATGCCACACCATAGTCTCACATTCGCATGTTAAAGTTTGCACCAAGACTCGTTCATGTAAGCCCCGTGCGGCTGTAACACACAAGCTCCTGTTTCATATCAAGGCCTTCATTGCACCAGCTACTTTTCTTCCTTGTGTCACTCTACTTTCAACTTCTTTTGCACATTTTCCTCTCTTTTCTATCACTGTACCCATGTATTTGAAGTCTCTCACCAATTCCGATGTCTCTCCATTCACAGTAACATCGCACTGGGAGTCACCTTCTCTCTCAATAACCATCACTACTCTTTTCTACATTTTACATTTACTCTCAAGGCACGACGCTCACAGACCTCAGCAAAAATCAGCACTAGCCTACCAAGTTTTTGTCCTGTACTTGCAAGCAGTACTGCACCATCAGCACACAACAAATTTGAGATATTCCATTCATCACCATTCATTACCAACGCCATCCCTCTCTCCATTACTCGTGTTTTTACTTCTCTCATCACCCCATCCATATATAGATTGAACAACCATGGGGACATCACACAACCTTGTCGCACGCCCACACCGATCGTGAACCATTCATTAGATACCCATTAAGTCTTACACATGCTTCACTACCGTCATAAAAACTCTTGACGGCACCTAACAGTTTGCCATCTACACCGTACATGCGCAAAGCTTTCCACAATCCTTCTCTGTCCACTTTGTCGCATGCTTTCTCCAGATCCATGTATGCCATAAACACCTTATGGTCCTTCACACAAACCTTCTCTGCTATCTGTCTCACTGCAATATTTGATCCACACATCCTCTGCCACTCCTAAAGCCACCCTGTTGATCACTCACAAGGACTCCTGATATCTTTCTTACTTTATGATAATTCTTCCATAAACCTTCCCTACAACACTCAGTGAACTTATGCCACAATAATTCTTGCACTCACTTCGCTCACCTTTATTTTTGTACATGGGTATAATCATCATCATCATCATCATCCAATCCTGTGCTGCCCCATGAGGAGTGTAGGAGCCAAGGGCTAGGCAAGTTGGTCCTGACATTTAAGATGAGGGTGACCGACCTCACTCTTCCCTGAGTGGCATTACGTGAGCAATAAACCCCAACCACCCGCTGGATGTAAATCTTCACCGGCTCAATCCGATTGGAGCGCCGTAATTACCCACTAAACCACCAGCGTAGTAAATGGTGTCCTGGTGTAAGGAAACCATTTGGCTTGTCACTAATTGTAGAGTACCCACTTACCCACAGGCAGAAGGAAGAGGAAAGAATGAAGGGAAAGACAGACAGAAGAGGAGATATAAAGTCACCCGTAGGCTGAAGGACGGGGAAAGAATGAAGGAAAGACAGGAGACGATGGAAGGAAAGAAGGATGGAGGAGAGGAAAGGGCAGACACCAGAAAGCAGCACTACATCGAGCGAGTGGATGGTGAGCGCCCCCGCCTACCACATCATATAATAATAATAATAATAAACGGACTGCGGTAGCATTCCGTAAGTGGAATAACGCAGGTTCAAAATGGCGTCTTGTACTATAGGGTACAGGGGCATTCGCGGGAAAGCGGTCGCAAATCCCAGTTCTAAGCTTATGAACTAAAAGACCTTCGCTATTCAAGTGCAGAACTACTCGCAAAGTCTTGCTAACCTTCGTAGGAGTTGCCAAATCGAACCTCAAGAATACCGATTTTCTTTCTTTTTTCTTCATCAGTCATAAGTCCAAAACAAATAGGCGTACGCGAGAGCACTATACCAAAACGCTGCCTGTCAAGTGTAGATGTTTCTTTTCATGTCTAGAAAAGCATTCACGCTAAGGTTCGCGAGTTGCGGCCTGAAAACCGTAAGTAGGCCATTTTGCCCAATGTTGATTAGCTGCAGCCCCCTTACGATTAATGAACGTACCACAACACTTCTTTTTACCGGAAGGCAGCCTCGTATTAGTCCTTCAGTATGCTATGCATGTAACAATCCAAGTCTGACCCTTGCTTTATGCATAAATATACCTCCACAAAAAGATCATAAACTAGAAAACAAAGATTTTCTTCAAAAGTAATTGTTAAGAAGTAGGAATGGCAAAAGTCACAGATAAGAGATTAAAATAGCACAGAAACAAAGAGAGCATTCAGGATGGGAGGAGGTTGGAGACCTATACCCATTACTACATTGCATTGCACATTTTAGCCACAAACTTGTAGCTGGTGGAATGTAGTAATGGCTAGAGGTCTCCAAATCTCCTCCCAGCCTGAATGCTCTCTTGTTTCTGTGCTTTTTTCATTTCTTGTCTGCGCGCTTTTGCCACTCCTTAACAATCACTCTAGAAGAACATTTTTTTGTAGTAACAACAACAATAATAATAATAATAATAATAATAATAATAATAACACGAATGTGGGTGAATATAAGTTGTGTGTGTGTGTGTGTGTGTGTGTGTAATTCACCGGGTCGGTCATTATCACTTGATGGTCGTGATCGTCAGCTTTTTACCCTCCCGGAAGGGAGCTGAGAGCTCATATAGTCCGATCTAAGGGCAAGGCTGTGACCTTCACACACACACACACACACACACACACACACCCATCCCCTTGCTCAAGGGGGACAGTAACCACCCACTTCATCAGTGAAACTTTTCGCAACCTGAGCGAGGCGCGAACTCCCGTCCACCAGTTGGCAAGCGAGAACGTTACCACTGCACCAGCGAGCGGTGTGTGTGTATGTGTGTGTTTCTTTCTTCTTCCGCTTTTTCTCTCGTCTCCTCTCTTCCTTCTCTGTATTACAGCAACAAAGCAAAACTATCATCATCATCAATATCTATACAGTTTCAGCTTCATCATTATCACCATCATCGAAAACATCATCATCACTACTATCATCATCATCACAATCAACGCCACCACCACGACAATCACCATCACCACCATCGCCATTATGAACTCCTTAGATCTTGTCATTATACATCCGCATTACAAGCTACAGGAGAACAGGAGGCGAGATGAAGTAAGGTGCAGCGGCCTGGCACTACTACACCTGTACGCAGCTCTAACCTTCACCAACAGTAACTTCGTCTCTCTCTCTCTCTCTCTCTCTCTCTCTCTCTCTCTCTCATCCTAGTTTCCCTAATAATTCACCTCTTCCGCCACTCAAATTCTATATCTTAGTCGCTGGTCCATAACTTCGGCTCCACAACAAAACTTAGCCAAACAAAAAATGGTTATTTTTTTCGACAGCTTCCGGTGCGAGTGAGAAGGTGCGTGGGGGCGTGAGTGGTGGAGGGAGTGGGACAGAGCGTGGTAGAGAGTGTGAGACGGTGAGTGGGCCAGCATGGGGGTCGAGGAGCGCCTTCACCCCTATTGAGTGCAAAATGGCGTCCACTCGATCCTTCTATGGACTTTGTGGTCGGATACAGGCGCGCAAGTGGCGGGAGGAGAGAGGCAGCGACCCCACCTCCACCCCCACAGTCTCTACCACCACCGCTGCCCCCTCTTCCATCCCCACCTCCTCCTCCTCCTCCTCCCTTTCCTCCCATCCTAGTTCCTCCTCCTCATACGTCCCTTCCTCTACTACCTCCTCAGAGGGGCCCAAGACCCCGCGCTTCGCTCCCGCCAGAGTCAAGGACGAGGCTAAGATGATGAAGGAGGCCGAGGCGCTGCGGCAGGAGGCCGAGCGGCGCCGCAACCAGCAGTTGGAAGAGAAGCGCCAGCAGGCCAAAGAGAGACGGGATGCGGCGGCGCAGAGGCGCGTGGTGGAAGAGCAAGAAAGGAAGGAAAATGAGCTGCGGCGGGATGTGCAACGCCGCGAAAAGGCCGCCCAGCTCCGGCTGAAGGCGTTGGAAAAGGAACGACGGGAGGAGGCCGAACGCAAGCGTCGTGAACGCGAAATGCGGGGCGGAGCAGCGTCGCTGGGGGCAGGAAGAGGCGGAGCAGCATCGTAGAGAGGAAGAGGGACTTCAAGGAAAGACGACCTCGGGGGCAAAACGACCCCGGGGAAGAGAATAGCTCGGGGGCAAGACGACCCCGGGGCAAGAAGAACCCGGGGACAAGACGACCCCGGAAAATAGAATAACTTAGGGGAAAGACGACCCAGGGAAACCTGAGAACTTGGGGGCAAGATGACCCTGGGAAAGAGAAGAACCCGGGGGCAAGATAGCCCCGGAAAAGAGAAAAACCCGGGGCATAATAGCCTCGCAAAAGAGAAGAACCTGGGAGCAAGAGGAATCCTGGAAGAAGAAGCTGTGGGCAAGAAGAACCAAGGAAACAAGAATCCGGGGGCAAGACAGTCCCGGGAAAGAGAAGTATCCGGGGGCAAAAAGAACCCGGGAAAGAGAAGTACCTGGGGGCAAGATGACCCCGGGAAAGAGAAGAACCCGGGGACAAGACGACCCCTGGAAAGAGAAGAATCCGAGGGAAAGACGGCCCCGAGGAAGAGAAGAACCCGGGGGCAAGACAGCCCCGGGAAAGAGAACAACCCGGGGGCAAGACAGCCCCGGGAAAGAGAAGAACCCGGGGACAATATAGCCCCGGGAAAGAGAAGAAGAACCCGGGGGCAAGACAGCCCCGGGAAAGAGAACAACCCGGGGGCAAGACAGCCCCGGGAAAGAGAAGAACCCGGGGACAATATAGCCCCGGGAAAGAGAAGAAGAACCCGGGGGCAAGACAGCCCCGGGAAAGAGAACAACCCGGGGGCAAGAGAGCCCCGGGAAAGAGAAGAACCCGGGGGCAATACAGCCACGGGAAAGAGAAGAACCCGGGGGCAAGACAGCCACGGGAAAGAGAAGAACCCGGGGGCAAGACAGCCCCGGGAACCTGAAGAACCCGGGGGCTAGACGGCCCCGGGAAAGAGAAGTACCCGGGGGCAAGACGGGCCTGGCAAACAGAAGAACCCGGGAACAAAACTACCCCAAGAAAGAAAAGAACCCGGGGGCAAGAACTCAGGAAATAGAAGAACCAGGGGTTGAAAACTACCCCAGTTAAGAGAAGAACCCGGGGGCAAGACAAACCCGGGAAACAGACGAACCCTGGGACAAGACGGGCCCAGGAAAGAGAAGAATCCGGGGGCAAGATAGCCCCGGGAAAGAGAAGAACCCGGGTGCAAGATAGCCCCGGGAAAGACAAGAACCGGGGGACAAGACAGCACCGGGAAAGAGAAGAAGAACCCGGGGGAAAGACGACCCCGGGAAAGAGAAGAACCCGGGGGCAAGACGACCCCGGGAAAGAGAAGAATCCAGGGGCAAGACGACCCCGGGAAAGAGAAGAACCAGGGGCAAGACAGCACCGGGAAAGAGAAGAAGAACCCAGGGGCTAAACAACCCCAGGAATAAGAAGAACCAGGTGCCAAGAAGAACCCGGGAAACAGAAGAACCCGGGGGCAAGACAACCCCGGGAAAGAGAAGAACCCTGGGGCAATATGACTCCGGGAAAGAGCAGAACCCGGAACAACACGCCCTTAGTAGACAGAAGAACCCGGGGAGAAGACGGCCCCGTGAAAGAGAAAAACCCGTGGTAAGACGGCCCCGAGGAAGAGAAGAACCCAGGGGCACGACGGCCCCAGGAAAAAGAAGAAACCGGGGGCAAGACAGCCCCGGGAAAGAGAAGAACCCGGGGATAAGACAGCCCCGGGAAAGAGAAGAACCTGGGGACAAGACAGCCCCGGGAAAGAGAAGATCCCCGGGACAAGACTGCCCCGGGAAACAGAAGAACCCGGGGACAAAACAGCTCCGGGAAAGAGAAGAACCCGGGGACAAGACGGTCCCGGGAAAGAGAAGAAACTGGGGGCAAGAAGAACCGGGGAAGGAGAACCTGGAGTAAAACTACACCAAGAAAGAGAAGAACCCGGGAGCAAGAACAACCCAGGAAAGAGAACAACCCGGGGGCAAGACAGCCTCGGGAAAGAAAAGAACAACCCGGGGGCAAGACAGCCCCGGGAAAGAGAACAACCCGGGGACAAGACAGCCCCGGGAAAGAGAACAACCCGGGGACAAGACAGCCCCGGGAAAGAGAACAACCCGGGGGCAAGACAGCCCCGAGAAAGAGAAGAACCCGGGGACAAGACGGCCCCGTGAAAGAGAAGAACCCGGAGACAAAACGACCCAGCGACAGAGAAGAACCTGAGGGCAAGAAGAACGCGGGGGCAAGACAGCACCGGGAAAGAGAAGAACCCGGGGGCAAGACAGCACCGGGAAAGAGAAGAAGAACCCGGGGGCTAAACAACCCCAGAAAAGAGAAGAACCAGGTGCCAAGAAGAACCCGGGAAATAGAAGAACCCGGGGCAAGACAACCCCGGGAAAGAGAAGAACCTGTGGCAATATGACCCCTGGAAGGAGCAGAACCCGGAACAACACGCCCCCAGTAGACAGAAGAACCCGGGGAGAAGACGGCCTCGTGAAAAAGAGGAATCAGGGGGCAAGACGGCCCCGAGGAAGAGAAGAACGAGGGAACAAAACGGCCCCGGGAAAGAGAAGAAACCGGGGGCAGGACGGCCCCGGGAAAGAGAGGAACCCGAGGACAATATAGCCCCGGGAAAGAGAAGAACCCGAGGACAATATAGCCCCGGGAAAGAGATGAACCCCGGAACAAGACAGCCCCGGGAAGTAGAAGAACCCGGGGCAAGACAGCCCCAGGAAAGAGAAGAAGAACGCGGGGGCAAGACAGCCCCGGGAAAGAGATGAACCCCGGAACAAGACAGCCCCGGGAAAGAGATGAACCCCGGAACAAGACAGCCCCGGGAAAGAGATGAACCCCGGAACAAGACAGCCCCGGGAAAGAGAAGAACCCGGGGGCAAGAGGCCCCGAGGAAGAGAAGAACCCGGGGCAAGACAGCCCCGGGAAAGAGAAGAACCCGGGGACAAGAAGAACCCGGGAAACGGAAGAACCCGGGGTCAAGACAGCCCCGAGGAAGAGAAGAACCCGGGGGCAAGACGACCCCGGGAAAGAGAAGAACCCGGGGGCAAGACAGCCCCGGGAAAGAGAAGAATCCAGGGGCAAGACAGCCCCGGGAAAGAGAAGAATCCAGGGGCAAGACGACCCCGGGAAAGAGAAGAATCCAGGGGCAAGACAGCCCCGGGAAAGAGAAGAATCCAGGGCAAGACAGCCCCGGGAAAGAGAAGAATCCAGGGGCAAGACGACCCCGGGAAAGAGAAGAATCCAGGGGCAAGACAGCCCCGGGAAAGAGAAGAACCCGGGGATAAGACAGCCCCGGGAAAGAGAAGAACCCGGGGATAAGACAGCCCCGGGAAAGAGAAGATCCCGGGGACAAGTCTTCCCTGGGAATCGGAAGAACCCGGGGACAAGACGGCCCTGGGAAAGAGAAGAACCCAGGGACAAGACAGCCCCGGGAAAGAGAAGAACCCGGGGACAAGACAGCCCCGGGAAAGAGAAGAACCCGGGGACAAGAAGAACCAGGGAAGAAGAATAATCTGAAAGTAAGACGACCCCGGAAAAGAGAAGAACCTGGGGACAAAACAACCCCATTAAAGAGAAGAACCTGGGAGCAATAAGAACCCGGGAAACA
Source organism: Coenobita brevimanus (assembly GCF_032717465.1). NCBI lineage: Eukaryota > Metazoa > Arthropoda > Malacostraca > Decapoda > Coenobitidae > Coenobita > Coenobita brevimanus. Next base: position 32,345,380 of record NC_136967.1, read on the forward strand.
GAAGAACCTGGAGACAAAACGACCCAGCGACAGAGAAGAACCTGGGGGCAAGACGACCCTGTGAAAGAGAAGTACCCGGGGACAAGACAGCCCCGGGAAGGAGAAGAATCCAGGGGCAAGACGACCCCGGGAAAGAAGAACCCGGGGGCAAGACAGCCCCGGGAAAGAAAAGAACCCGGGAAACAGAAGAACCCGGGGGCAAGACAGCCCCGGGAAAGAGAGGAACCCGGGGACAAGACAGCCCCAGGAAAGAGAAGAACCAGGGGGCAAGACAGCCCCGGGAAGAACCCGGGGGCAAGACGGCCCCGTGAAAGAGAAGAACCCGGGGACAAGACAGCCCCGTGAAAGAGAAGAACCCGGGGG
>NC_136967.1:32350742-32383242 GCF_032717465.1 Coenobita brevimanus
CATATGACTCCACATGCTCCTCTCAAATAACTCATTTCCACTGCTCTCACTCTTGACTTGTGTCCCTCCAACAAGGTCCAACCTTCACTTCCATACGTTAGAGTTGTTATTACATTACTGTTATGCAGTAACTTTTTGCTTCCATGCTCACTTTCCTGTTTCTTATCACTGCTTTCATGGAAGCAGCAACCTTTCTTCCTTGCTGTACCCTTTCAAGCACTTCACCCGCCAAACTTCCATCGTTACTCATCACATTACCCAAGTACTTAAATGTACTCACATTTTCCATTTCCTCCTCATAGAACCTTACTATACACTCATTGACTTCACTTCTTTCGAAGACCATAACTTTACTCTTCCCTACATTCACCTTTAGATTCCGTTTCTTACACACTCTCCCAAACTCATCCACCAAGCCTTGCAGCTCCCCTCTGTCTCCACTTAACAACACAGTATCATCTGCAAACAACAGTACAGGGAGTTTCCAAACACTGCCCTCTCCTATTAGGGCTGCTCCAACATCCACTGCCCTACCTTGGATCTCTTTTATTATCCCCTCCATATACAGATTTAACAACCTTGGAGACATGACACATCCTATTTCAATCCAACCTTCAAATGCAAAAATTCACTCAGTTCACTATCCACACACACTGCAGCCTTAGCACCCTCATATATACTCTTCACAGCATTCAACAACTTCCCATCTACTCCATATATTCTTAATACTTTCCACAATCCTTGTCTATCCACCCTGTCATATGCTTTCTCCAAATCCATGAAAGCCGCATACAACTTCTTTCCCTTCTCTAGAAACTTTTCCACTGAAGAGCAAGAATGAATATCTGATCCACACAAACTTTTCCCTTCCTAAAACCTCCCTGTTCTTCTCCAACTAATTTCTCTGTTATTTCCCTAACTCTGTCAGTATGTATCCTACCATATACATTTCCTATTACACTAAGAAGACAAGTGCCCCTGTGATTACCATATACTTCTTTTACCCCTTATCCCTTTTACAGGAGAATTATTATACCTGACTTCCAATCCTCCGGGACTCTACCTTCCTCCCAGGCCAATCTGCACATCTTCCACATCCATTCTACTACTATCTCTCCCCCATGCTTCAGCATTTCACCACACACTCCATCAATTCCTGGGGCATTCCCCATTTTAACTTTCTTCATTGCTTCCACAACTTTCATCCTACTGATTTCTTCTTCTCTTCTCTCACATCCCTCCTTTTCCCATCCATTCCCAGGCACTTACAATCGCATTACTTTCACTCTCAATGTTCAACAATACCCTAAAGTGTTCCCACCATCTCCTCATGTTTTCTCCCTTCTCCACTAGTAATCTACCATTTTTATCTTTCACTCCCTGACTAACTCCTTTGACACCCTGTATAACTTTCTTTACCTCTATCCAGAACCTTTTCTTACGTTCCCTCCACTTTACACTCAAATTCCTTCCAAATTCCTCATCCACTCTCTTCTTACTCTCTCTTACCAGTCAATTCAAATCTCTCTTCCTCTCTACTGTATATATATAACTCTCATCCGTCTCTCAACTTCTTCCACGCCCATGTTTCTCATCCAATCACTATACAGTATGCTTTCTTCTTTTGTGCCACAGCCTCTCTCACCTCTTCATTCCACTATGCTGTTCCTTGCATCCCCTTTCGTCTTCTCTTCACCTCACACACCACCTCACATGCCAAATTAATGTATAATTTCTCGCCATGTAACTATAATAATCTCTTGGAATTGGTACAGTATAAAGCTGCTTTAGGTAGAACATACGGCATTACTCACCATGGCACGTAGGCCACAATGGGCACTACAAATAACTTTGCAAAGCAGAGATCACGGAGATATCCACTGTTGCAGTAGTTTATTCAGTTTCCAATGCAATAAATATACGTAGTATAGTTCTCAATTTCCTCTACTGAATTCTGAAACTAATATACTATTCTTACCTAAGCGTCTTACAGATTTAAAAACCATCATTTTATTATTTTCTCCCACCTCTTAGTGTGGAGCTTACTTTTTCACATTACTTTATATGGTTCATCGTATTTCATCATTATCACCATCAACGAAAACATCATCATCATCATCACTACTATCATCATCATCATCACAATCAACGCCACCACCACGACAATCATCATCACCACCATCGCCATTATGAACTCCTTAGATCTTGTCATTATACATCCGCATCACAAGCTACAGGAGAACAGGAGGCGAGATGAAGTAAGGTGCAGCGGCCTGGCACTACTACACCTGTACGCAGCTCTAACCTTCACCAACAGTAACCCGCCGCCTTTGTTTCCTCCCGTCTTTCCTTCATTAGTCTTTTCTTCTTCATTTTTTAGTACTATTTTTTTCCTTTTCCTCTCTTTCGTTCACCTTTGTCATTTTTATACTTTCTTTAATTTCCATTCTGTCTTTATTTACCATTTTCTCTCCGTTTCTTTCTTTTCCTTTTCATTCCCTCGCTTTCATCTTCCTTGTCCATTTTTCGCTTTAATTTTTCTGTCTCCGTCCACCTTTACCTTTGCATCTTTCTTTCTTTCATTCTCCATTACAGCATAAAAAGCAACAAGAAAGAAAACAGGCGATATAAACTAAGGTTAATAGTCCACCATCAGTACTGACATCACATCACCATCCTAATCATCACTACACCATCATAATCATCACTACACCCTCATAATCATCACTCCACCATCACCATCATTATCATCACACCACCATCACCATCATTATCATCACACCACCATCACCATCATTATCATCACACCACCATCACCATCATTATCATCACACCACCATCACCATCATTATCATCACTACACCATCACCATCATTATCATCACTACACCATCACCATCATTATCATCACTACACCATCACCATCATTATCATCACACCACCATCACCATCATTATCATCACTACACCATCACCATCATTATCATCACACCACCATCATAATCATCACTACACCATCACCATCATTATCATCACTCCACCATCACCATCATAATCATCACTCCACCATCACCATCATAATCATCACTCCACCATCACCATCATAATCATCACTACACCATCACCATCATTATCATCACTCCACCATCACCATCATAATCATCACTCCACCATCACCATCATTATCATCACACCACCATCACCATCATTATCATCACTCCACCATCACCATCATTATCATCACTCCACCATCACCATCATAATCATCACTACACCATCACCATCATTATCATCACTACATCATCATAATCATCACTACACCATCATAATCATCACCATCACCATCATAATCATCACTACACCATCATAATCATCACCATCACCATCATAATCATCACTACACCATCACCATCATTATCATCACTGCACCATATAATCATCACTACACCATCATAATCATCACCATCACCGTCATAATCATCACTACACCATCATAATCATCACCATCACCATCATAATCATCACCATCACCATCATAATCATCACTACACCATCATAATCATCACCATCACCATCATAATCATCACTCCACCATCACCATCATAATCATCACCATCACCATCATAATCATCACTCCACCATCACCATCATAATCATCACTACACCACCATCACCATCATAATCATCACTCCACCATCATAATCATCACTCCACCATCACCATCATAATCATCACTAAACCACCATCACCATCATAATCATCACTAAACCACCATCACCATCATAATCATCACTCCACCATCACCATCATAATCATCACTCCACCATCACCATCATAATCATCACCATCACCATCACCATCATAATCATCACTCCACCATCACCATCATAATCATCACCATCACCATCACCATCATAATCATCACTCCACCATCACCATCATAATCATCACTCCACCATCATAATCATCACTCCACCATCACCATCATAATCATCACTCCACCATCATAATCATCACTCCACCATCATAATCATCACTCCACCATCACCATCATAAGCATCACTCCACCATCACCATCATAATCATCACTCCACCATCACCATCATAATCATCACTCCACCATCACCATCATAATCATCACTCCACCATCACCATCATAATCATCACTCCACCATCACCATCATAATCATCACTCCACCATCACCATCATAATCATCACTCCACCATCACCATCATAATCATCACTCCACCATCACCATCATAATCATCACTACACCATCACCATCATAATCATCACCATCACCATCATAATCATCACTCCACCATCACCACCATAATCATCACTCCACCATCACCATCATAATCATCACTCCACCATCACCATCATAATCATCACTCCACCATCACCATCATAATCATCACCATCACCATCATAATCATCACTCCACCATCACCATCATAATCATCACCATCACCATCACCATCATAATCATCACTCCACCATCACAATCATAATCATCACTCCACCATCACCACCATAATCATCACTACACTATCACCATCATAATCATCACTCCACCATCACCATCCTTATCATCGTTATCATCACTACCATCATCATCGACACTGCTACTACCATCATCATCCATAACGTTATCATTGTCAGAATTTACTTTAATCATCACTGATACCACCACCACCACTATCATCATCATCATCATTACCCATGCATTTATATTTCTCATTACAACTATGTTGCACCACTATCGCCATCATCATTACCACCGTCACAACCAGCACCACAGTCATCATCACTATCATCACTTCCACCACTACAGTTGGCTACATTCAGTCAAAGCCACCACTATATTACAGCATCACAAGCTGCAGGAGGCGAGATGCAGTAAGGTGTAGCGGCCTGGCACTCTACTACACATGTACACAGGCAACACCTTTACCCTCTATACCTTGTTCTATATTTGGCCTTGGGTTTTGCTTTTGTTTTCATTTTCTTTTGTCTCGAGTTTCTCGTTTCTTCATTTCTTCTTAGTCCTTTCCGTCTTTTTCATTCTCTCTCTCTCTCTCTCTCTCTCTCTCTCTCTCTCTCTCTCTCTCTCTCTCTCTCTCTCTCTCTCTCCGCATTCCATTTCTTTATTCCCTTTCTACCATCGCTGTTCACTGTATCACAGCAATAAAGCAACAGGGGAAGCAGGAGCCAAGGTGATGTAGGCTCCAGCGGCCTGGCACACAAAGGAGTTCCATCCTCATCGGTTCCGTTTACTTTCTTTCATTATCTTCCTTTTCTCAGTTATTCTCCTTTTTGTTGGGGAGCGCGGTAGCTCGGTGGTAGGGTGTCGGGCTAGTAATCGTGAGGTTGCGAGTTTGCGCCCCGCCCGGTGGCTGCTGTGCTGGGAGGGGTAGCGCTCTCCTGTAACCCTAGCAGGGTTATATAATCTGATGAGGTCTAGCTCGGGGATTAATCCCTCTCCTTTTTGTTACCTCCGCCAAGGAGGTTATGTTTTACCCCGCGTTGGTTTGTTGGTTTGTCTGTCTGTCTGTTGGCAGGATTACTCAAAAAGTTATGAACGGATTTTGATTAAATTTTGTGGAGGGGTGGGCCATGAGCCAAGGCAGAAATGACAAAATTTGGGGGCGGATCCGGATCCGGAATATCCCGCATAATATCCCCAAAAGTTATCAATTAATTTCTATGAAATTTTATGGAAAGGTGGGCCATGGACCTAGAAAGAATTGATTTAATTTGGGGTCGGATCCGGATCCAGGTCCTTAAAGACAATGGCACTGGCGGAGGTATGCGCTCTCTTAAGCGCATTATGGTTTCTGGTTTTCTTACGTTTGTATCCTCGTCTTTCCTCTTTTTTTACTTATTTCTCATTTTTTAAAATTAATTTCATCTTCTGTCATCCACTTAGCCTCTTTCTCTTCTTTCTTTCTTGTCCCCTATGCTTTCCCTTCTTTTTTATTATTTTTCGTTGTCATTGCCTTTTCATTTTGTTATTTCCTTATTTCTTATTTTCATTATCTTCCCTCTTCCTTTTCTCCTCATCTTTCATAGTTTCTTTTTCCATTATATTGAAACATCACTTGCTACAAGAGAGGTAGGAAGTGAGACGAAGTAAGGTTATCATCACTACTTACCTACCGTACATCACCATCATCAGTACTACCACTATCACCACCACCACCACCACCACCTGCATCACCACCACCACAGCGACAAACACCACCATCTCCACCCCCACTGTCATCAACATCACCGTTTATACACACACTATATATATATTTTGTGTGTGTGTGTGTGTGTGTATGTAATTGTTATCATTGCTCACGTACACCACCACCACGATCACTATTAACGGCCACACCATCAGCTACATTAAATCAGCCGCCACTACATTACAGCATCACAATGTACACTACAACAGAGGCACCAGACAAGATGGACGTCCACCCATGAGCGATGCGTCTCCTTTTTTTTTTTTTTTTTTTCCAACCTTTCTCTTTTTTCTGCATTTCTCATTTTTCCTTCTGTTTCTCGTTTCCTTTCTTTCCCCTATTCTTTTGTTGTCAGGCGTTGTCATCCTAATATTACTTTTTCACGGTCTATAAGGGAGGTAGGAGGCGAGATGAAGTGAGGTGCAGCGGCCTGGCACTCAAGCACAGGTGTACCCAGTTCACACCTTCACCATTTATACCTTGTTTTCCTTCTTTATCCCTGTCTTTCTTTCTCTTTCATTTCAATCTTTATTTCAGTCTTTTTCTCATTTTCTTTCTTGAGTCTTTCTAAATCTCTTTCTTTCTCTCTCCCTTTCTTTTTTGTCTTTTTCTTTCTCCATTTATTCTTTCCCGTTCTCATTCTTATTAACATTCTTCTTTTTCTTTCTTCTTCCCTTTCTTTGTGTCTCTTTTCTCAGTGTATTGCAGCAATGAAGCAACAAAAGAAGTAGGAACCAAGGTGAAGTAAGGTAGGGCGGTCTGGGCCAACAGTGTCCTCAGTTCCACCCTTTGTTCTTGTGCCTCCTTTTCCTTTTTTTTTTTTTTTTTCATTAACTTCGCATTTCTTTCTTTCTCCTCCTGTTATTCTGTTCACTCCTCTTGTTTCTTTTTCTACCTTCGTTTTTTTTCCTTTTATTTCCTTTGTTTCTTCCTTCATTCATATTTTCTGTGTTCCTCCATTCTGTCTTCCTGTCTTCTTTTCTTTTTTACCTTCATTCTGTCTTCCATTCTTTATCGTTTTCTTTTAAATATTAGTTTTCTTGTTCCTTGTATTTTTCTTTTTTTTTAGGTTAGTTTTTTTTCTTTTTTCTCCCTAATTCTTTCTTTCGCTTTCCTCCTCCTTCCCTTCTCCATTATATCGCACCTTGACATACTACAAGAGAGGTGGGACGCGAGAGGGAATAAGATTTATCACCACTGCCTAGATCACCACCACCACCACCACCACCGTCATCACCATCACCATCATTAATTGTACTATTGTCTTTATTCTCATCCAAGCTAACCTACAACGCTATTATCATCATAACCATCATCATCATCGCCATCATCACCAACTTTTATCATCATTATCACTGCCACCCCCGTCATCAGCTACAAATATGTAGGCAATATATCATATCATCACAAGCTACAAGAGAGGCAGGAGGCGAGATGAAGTAAGGTGTAGCGGCCTGGCACTCCACTACACCTGTACTAAGTTCACACCTTTACCATTTACACTTTACTTTCTTGCCTTCTGCCAAGCCTTCCTTCGTTCTCTATATTTTTATCCCTATTTCACTCTCCTGCTCCTTTTCAGTTCTTTCTCAGTTTTCTTCTTTCTTTCCTTTTCATCGTTTTCTTTGCCATTTCCTTTCCTTTTTTTTCCTTCCACTTTTTCAGTCTTTCTCCCTCCCCCCCCTTTCTCTCTCTCCACTATATTACAGCAATAAAACCACACAAGTAGGAGCCAAGGTGAAGTAAGGTGGAGCCGCCTGGCACCCTACTAAACGTGTCTGCAGTCCGACCCCTACCATCACTCTCGGTTCCTCTCTCTCTCTCTCTCTCTCTCTCTCTCTCTCTCTCTCAGTACCACCACCACTAACTACATGATATGTAGGCTGCAACTATATAATCACCACAATCCACAACAGAGGCAGGAGCCAAGGTGAAGTAAGGTGGAGCCGCCTGGCACCCTACTAAACGTGTCTGCAGTCCGACCCCTACCATCACTCTCGGTTCCTCTCTCTCTCTCTCTCTCTCTCTCTCTCTCAGTACCACCACCACTAACTACATGATATGTAGGCTGCAACTATATAATCACCACAATCCACAACAGAGGCAGGAGGCGAGATGAAGTAAGGTGGAGCGGCCTGGCACTCTACAGTACTACACCTGTACCCAGTTCACACCTTCACCGACCCTTTTTATATAATTATTTGTGGCATTGCTATGTTGTCCAAACAACCGTCAGTATATTTACTTGACTTGGGTAAATTTACGTTGCTTCTCAGGATGCCATGACTCACTCTGAACTGAATCCAATCGTTTGTCGGCAGCTGGAATACAATACTAGATCTGTGAACAAAGTCAAATAAACACAATATAATATGCAGACACAATGACTTAGAGAAACAGAGTAAGAGAGATTATGATGAAAGTATTACATCAGGTAGTATAAAGTGTATGACGAAAATAGGTATCACTGAAGGAGTATGGCATATAAAGACAATGATAGTAGTAGCCTCATATATTCATCCCCAGCCTTGACATGACTCTGGTGGACTGCAGTTGGTTATATCTCGTTCGATGTACTGAATAATATTACGACTATATCATTATTAATGGTAAGAACTGGAATATTAATTTGGGAAAAATTTCATTACGTGTAGATGAATAATACAATAAACTACCAACAGCAGTGGTTAGTGTAAGGAGTATGGCTACACTGCAAACTTGTCAGGATAAATATTTGTATAGTCAATAAGTAATGGCGTGTGTTTAATGCAATGGAATATACTACAGCAACAGTGGTTAGTGCAAGAACTATAGATACATTACAAACCTGGCTGGGATAAATATTTGTAGACTCTAGTCAATAAGTAATGGCGTGTGTTTATTTCCAGGCTGACGTGTATCCTGACGACAGTCACACGAGTACAGTCAGCCTCGTCTTTCGCGGTACTCCACTTTGCCGGCTCCGGTTTTTCCTGGGTGAGTAAACCATCACAAATGCACAAGTTTTAGCTGTATTTTGGCAGAATTTAGCAAAGTGTGTTGGTAAATCATCTCAAAATACACTTTAAACAAGTATATTGTAATGTCTGGTGATGTTTCTGGCCACTACAAAGGTTTTTAGGCCATTACATAGTAAATTATGGCTGTGGCAAACATTTTATAAAGGTGTCATTACTTGGCGGATATTAGTTTCTAGTGGGTGTGCATGTAACATAACTCCAACAAAAGACAAAGCTGTAGGCTGCTGTAGATTACATATTTCATACCGTATAGAATTTCAGTTTCTGTCTTTCGTATAGAAACATATTTGGTCTTTCCGGCAATTTTTTTTTTTTTTTTCCTTATTGTTGGAGAGCGTGGTGGGTAAGGGAGAGCCTTTTCATTTTGTAGACTTTTCTCTAACACACAACCTTTTATTTGTACTTATGTACTCCTTTATTTAATCCTCACAGTTATAACCATCATCATCATCATCATCATCATGGTAACTCTCAGCACCACCACCACTGGCTACATTAGATCAAAGCCACCACTATATAACGCCATCACAAGCTAGGACAGAGGTAGGACACAAGATGCAGTAAGGTGGAGCGGCCTGGCACACTACTACACCTGTACCCAGGCCAACTCTTTGGTCTGACCGTCTACTTTTATTCCTTCTCTTCTCTTTCACATTTTACTTCATTTCTCTTTATTTTGCACATTTCTCACTTTCTTTCTCCTTGTCTTTCTTTCGTCCTTTATTTCTTTCTTTTTCCTTTGTTTTCACTATAGTACAGCATCACAAGCTACGAGAGGTCGCTGCAACGAAGTCATCGACGTCCAACTCTAGGTGCTGCCTCATTTGCTGATCATCATCATCATCATTACATGCACAAAAGTCATCATCACCACCGTAATCATCATCATCATCATCATCATCGTTAGCTGCACAGAGGTCATCATCACCACCGTGATCATCATCATCATCATCATCGTTAGCTGCACAGAGGTCATCATCACCACCGTAATCATCATCATCATCATCATCGTTAGCTGCACAGAGGTCATCATCACCACCGTGATCATCATCATCATCATCATCGTTAGCTGCACAGAGGTCATCATCACCACCGTGATCATCATCATCATCATCATCGTTAGCTGCACAGAGGTCATCACCACCACCGTAATCATCATCATCATCATCGTTAGCTGCACAAAGGTCATCACCACCACCGTAATCATCATCATCATCATCGTTAGCTGCACAGAGGTCATCATCACCACCGTAATCATCATCATCATCAACATCATCGTTAGCTGCACAGAGGTCATCATCACCACCGTAATCATCATCATCATCATCATCATAGTTAGCTGCACAGAGGTCATCATCACCACCGTAATCATCATCATCAACATCATCGTTAGCTGCACAGAGGTCATCACCACCACCGTAATCATCATCATCATCCTTTCCCCCCTACTATATAAGCGATGGGCACTGTGTTGGATCCAGAACTTAAAAGGAAGAGGGAAAACCAGGAGATTATTATACTCTTATAAAAGCTGTTTAGTAACACACACACACACACACACACACACACACACACACACACACACACACACACACACACACACACACACACACACACACACACACACACACTGATACCTGTTATTCAGTAAAGCCTCTTCACAAACCATACCAACACTCACACAACTGTTATTCAGTGAAGTACTGTTAACACACACACAATTTTTTATTGTTAATTTACAATATTCACCAACACCCACACAATTACTATTAAGTGATTCACATATATTCACCAAACACCAACACCCACACAATTACTATTAAGTGATTCACATATATTCACCAAACACCAACACCCACACAATTACTATTCACTGATTCACATATATTCACCAAACACCAACACCCACACAATTACTATTCACTGATTCACATATATTCACCAAACACCAACACCCATACAATTACTATTCACTGATTCACATATATTCACCAGACACCAACACCCACACAATTACTATTCACTGATTCACATATATTCACCAAACACCAACACCCACACAATTACTATTCACTGATTCACATATATTCACCAAACACCAACACCCACACAATTACTATTCACTGATTCACATATATTCACCAAACACCAACACCCACACAATTACTATTCACTGATTCACATATATTCACCAAACACCAACACCCACACCAGCTCACGTCTGTTCTGCCTCCCAACACTTGCATAAACCATTGTCTTTTTTCGCCTCATTTGTTAGGAATCTGTTATGGTTTGTGTACAGTTGCGGACAAAAATATTGATCCACCTGTTTTATATTTATCTGAAACCCAGTGATTTGATCTTTCAAGTCTAACTAGCTTTTCAGAATATTATACGGTATACACGTTTAATAATTGTTCAACTGAAAATTTGAGCGATGTTATCAGCTACAAATGTATTATTAATATTTATACTTTTATTTTTCATGTTAATATTATTATTCCTATTATTATTATTATTATTATTAGTAATTATATTTTTATTATTATTGTTATAATAATAATTATTATTATTAATTTTATTATTATTACTATTAATAATAATAAAATTATTATTATTATTTTATTATTTTATTATTATTAATATTATAATTATTATTATTAATATTATTATTATTATATTAATTATTTATATTATTATTAATAATAATAATAAATTTTTTTATTGTTATTAATATTATTATTATAAATAATTTTATTTTCATTAATATTATTGTCATTATTAATATTATTATTAGTGATAAAAATAAGGTTGTTAAAAATATGATTATTTTTAATATTTTTAATTTTATTTTTTAGTATTATTAATTTTATTATTAATAAAATTAATATTGTTATTAATATTATTAATTTTTGTATTAATATTATAATTATTATTATTCACATTATTATTAATATTGTTAATATTATCATTAATAGTAATAACATTAATAATATTATTAGTGTTATTATTAATATTATTGATGATGTTATCAATATTATTAATATTATTATGAATATTATTATTATTGTTATTAATATTAATAATATTATTATTAAATATTATCAATAATATTATTATCACAATTAATATTATTAATAATAATATTATTATTAAATATTATTAATAATATTATTTTCATAATTAACATTATTAATATCATTATCATCATCATCATCGTCATCATCCGGACCTCCTTTCCCACCCAAGGTCAGGGTGATGAGTAGAAATGTCCAGACAGCCCAAAATTGCCCAATCCATTGGGCCACGCTTCCACTCACTCATTATTCAAGCCCCCGGATTCCTGACTCTATCGAATAAGCAAAAAACATTCACCACGTTCTGTAGCTTCAAAATCTTATCTGACAGAGTCAGTCCAGACGCTGCCACGTTAAAAAGGGGTGCCAAAAATCACTAACCATGCACTTCTCAGAAATTCATCCAGCCAGCTCGATCACGTGTCAGTTCCCTAGCCTCCACGACTTCCAAACCTCTCATCCTTACACACTCATCCACCATATCTCTCCATCTTCCCCTTGGACTACCTTGCCTCCTTTCTCCTTCGAATTCACTCAGATATACCTTCTTCACCACTCTATTGATATCCATTCTCTCCACATGACCATACCATCTCAGAACACTCTTCAATTCTGGTGCCCACCGACTTCCTCACTCCGCATCTTTCACAAATCACATTATTTCGTATCCTATCCACCCTCTGTACTCCACATGCATTCCTCAGCAGTCCCATCTCTACTGCTCTTACTCTTGACTTTTCATTTTCATGCTACACCATAGTCATCTTCATGTTAATAATATTAATATTAATGATATTAATATTAATAATATTAATATTAAGAATAGTAATAATAGTAACAATAATAATAATAATATTATTATTAATAATATTATAATTAAAATAATACTATTAATAATATTAATATAGATATTAATAGTATTAAAAATATCATTAATAATAATAATAATAATAATAATAATAAAATTAATGATTATAGTATTAAGAATAATAATATTAATAATAATTTTAGTATTAATGATAATAATAATAATATATTAATAATACTACTACTAATAATAGTAATATTAATAATCTATCTATCTATCTATCTATAGCCCGACGCCCTAATCCCGCAAAGGGTGGCCGCAGACAAAACGCCTCCAAGTCACTCTGTCATCCACCATTTGACTCCCCTCCCCCCAACTCACCCCCCCTCCCTCATATACCTCTCAACTCCATCCCTCCACCTCATCCTCGGTCTACCCCTCCCTCTCCCTCCGTCCACCTCACCTACATACACCCTCTTAGTCAGTCTTTCATTCTCCATTCTCTCCACATGTCCAAACCACCTCAGTGTATTTCTCCTAATCTTTTCAACCACATCCACATCTAACCCACAACGTTCCTTCACTTCTTCATTCGTCAACCTGTCCCTCCACGTCACTCCACATGCTCCTCTCAAGTAACTTATTTCCACTGCTCTCACTCTTGACTTGTTCCCCTCTTGCAAGGTCCACGCCTCGCTTCCATACGTCAGGGTAGGGATCAAAATACCATCATGCAGTGACTTCTTAACTTCCATACTCACCTCCCTATTTCTCATCACTGCTTTCAGTGTACCAACAACCTTTCTTCCCTGCTGTACCCTTTCACGTACTTCATCCCCCAAAGTTCCATCCTTACTCATCACACTACCCAAGTACTTGAATGCACCCACATTCTCCATATCCTCACCATCCAACCTCACTGCACACTCTGTGACTTCATTCCTCTCAAACACCATAACTTTACTTTTGTTTACATTAAATTTCAGCTTCCTCCTCCTACACACTGTCCCAAATTCATTCACCAAACCTTGCAACTCCCATTCATCTTCACTCAACAATACTGTATCATCAGCAAACAGCAACACCGGAAGCTTCCAAATCTCACCCTCATTCATTAGGGCCACCCCCACCTCCATTGTCCTACCTTGCACCTCCTTTACAACCCCATCCATATATATATTAAACAGCCATGGAGACATCACACACCCCTGTTTCAGTCCCACGTTGAGATCAAAGAACTCACTCAGCTCACCATCCACTCGCACCGTAGCCCTAGCTCCCTCGTACTTACTCTTCACAGCACACAACAATTTCCCCTCCACTCCATATATTCTTAATACCTTCCACATACCTTGCCTATCTATTCTGTCATAAGCTTTCTCCAAGTCCATGAAGGCAGCATACACTTTCCTTCCCTTCTCTAGATACTTCTCCACTAAACATCTTAGAACAAATATCTGATCTGCACACCCTTTTCCCTTCCTAAATCCCCCTTGTTCTTCTCCAACTAGCTCCTCTGTCATATGCCTAACCCTATCAATGAGTATTCTACCATATATTTTACCAGTCACACTAAGAAGGCAAATACCCCTATGGTTACCTCATACTTCTCTCTCCCCTTTTCCTTTGTACAGAGGAACAACTATACCTGATTTCCAGTCCTCTGGAACCCTTCCCTCTTCCCAAGCCAATCTACACAACTTCCATATCCACTCCACAACAATCTCACCCCCATACCTAAGCATTTCACCACACACTCCATCAATTCCTGGGGCCTTTCCCAGCTTAATCTTCTTCATCGCTACCCCTGGTGGTAGGGGGGTTTCAAGAATACTCCCCCAGTATCCCTGCTTGTCGTACGAGGCGACTAAAAGGGTTGGTGGTGGGTTAGTGCCCCACCCGTAAAAAGAACTAACTAAAAAAGCAAATAAAGCGCCATATTAATAATAATATTAATAATAAAATTAATAATAAAATTTTTAATAATAATATTATTAAAAATAACATTAAAATCAATTTTAAAAATAATATTAATAATAATACAAATAATAACATTATTAATATTATTAATAATAAAATTATTTGCATTCTTAATGATAATATTATTGTAATATAAATGATGATATTATTATTATTATTAAAATAACAATATTAACAATAATAATATTCTATCTATCTATTGTCAAACGCCTCAATCCCGTTTGGGGTGGCCACAAACAAATCGCCTCCAAGTCGCCCTGTCCCCAGCCATTTCACTGCCCTGCTCCCAACTCACACCCTCCTTTCTCATATACTTCTCCACCCCATCCCTCCATCTCATCCTCGGCCTCCCCCTCCCTCTTTCCCCCTCCACCTCACTCACATACACTCTCTTTGTCAGTCTTTCACCCTCCATCCTCTCCACATGGCCAAACCACCTCAGTGTGTTCCTCATAACGCTTCCTATTACATCCACACCACAACGCTCCTTTATATCCTCATTCGTCAGCCTGTCTCTCCATGTGACTCCACAGGCTCCTCTTGAATAACTCATTTCCACTGCTCTCACTCTTCACTTGTTTCCTTCCAACAACGTCCAAGCTTCACTTCCATACGTTGGAGTTGGTATCACAATACTGTCATGTAGTAACTTTTTCAGTTCCGTGCTCACTTCCCTGTTTCTTATCACTGCTTTCAAAGAACCAGCAACGTTTCTTCCCTGCTGTACCCTTTCAAGCACTTCACCCTCCAAACCTCCATCCTTACTCATCACACTACCCAAGTACTTATACGTACTCACATTTTCCAATTCCTCACCGTCCAACCTCGCTGTACATTGACTGACTTCACCTCTCTCAAAGACCATCACTTTACTCTTGCCTACATTCACCTTTAGATTCAGTTTCTTACACACTCTCCCAAACTTATCCACCAAGCTTTGCAGCTCCCCTTCGTCTTCATTTAAGAACACAGTATCATCTGCAAACAACAGTACAAGGAGCAAACAACAGTACAGGAAGTTTACAAACACTCTCCTCTCTCACCAGGGCCACTCCAGCATCCACTACCCTACCTTGTACCTCTTTTATTTCCCCAACCAGGTACAGATTGAACAACCAAAGAGAAAAAGAGAAAAATTCACTTAGTTCACCATCCACACGCACTTCAGCCTTCGCACCATCGTACATACTCTTCACAGCATTCAACAACTTCCCATCTACTCCATATATTCTTAACACTTTCCACAATCCTTATCTATCCACCCTGTCATATGCTTTCTCCAAATCCATGAAAGCCGCGTACAACTTCTTTCCCTTCTCTAGAAACTTTTCCACTAAAGATCTAAGAATGAATATCTGATCTACACAACCTCTTCCCTTCCTAAAGCCTCCCTGTTCTTCTCCAACTAATTTCTCTGTTCTTTCTCTAACTCTGTCAGTAAGTATCCTACCATACACTTTTCCTATTATACTAAGAAGACAAATGCCCCTATGATTACCACACACTTCTTTTTCCCCTTTTCCTTTGTACAAGGGAATAATTATACCTGACTTCCAATCCTCCGGGACTCTACCTTCCTCCCAGGCCAATCTGCACATCTTCCTCATCTCCCCCATGCTTCAGCATTTCACCACACACTCCATCAATTCCTGGGACTTTCCCCAATTTAACTTTCTTCATTGCTTCCACAACTTCTATCCTACTGATTTCTTCCTGTCTTCTCACCTCCTTCCTTCTCCCAGCCATTCCCTAGCCACTTATACTTGCATTACTTCCATCCTCTATGTTCAACAATTTCTTAAAGTGTACTCTCCATCTGCTCACTTTTTCTCCCTTCTCCACTAGTAATCTACCATTTTTATCTTTCACTCCCCTGCTAACTTCACTTCCACTCTGTCTTACTCTTTGCACCTCTTTCCAGAACATTTTCTTACAGTCCCTCCACTTTACGCTCAAATTCCTTCCAAATTCCTCATCCACTCTCTTCTTACTCTCTCTTACTAATCTTTCCACCTCGCTCTTTCTTTCTACATATAACTCTCTCTTTCGCCTCTTAACTTCTTCCACGCCCCTATTTCTCATCCATTCATTGTATGCTTTCTTCTTTTGTGCCACAGTCTGTTTCATCTCTTCAGTCCACCACTCTGTTCCTTGCACCCCCCTCCGTCTTATCTTCCTTCCACACACCACATCACATGCTGCACATATATCTTCTGTAAATATCCTACACACACCTTTCACGTCTCCCATTTGCTCCAATTCATATTTGCCCAATCGTTCTTCCACTTCTCTCTTATACCCTGCCTTTTTCTCATCCTCTTGTAACCTTTCCACTCTCCTTGCAACTACTCCTTCCTCTCGTCTTTCCCTTCTTCTATTCCTCCATCTTACTTGAATTCTAATTATGGCCACCACCAAGTAGTGGTCAGAAAGTCCACTCCCCCAACCTCTATAATCTCTTGCATCCATTACACATCTTCGCATCCTTCCATCCACACACATAAAATCAATTATTGCCTTCCTTTCATTCAGTTCACCACCCACCCTTCTCATCACTCGCCATGTATACCTGTGGATCATTTTATGCCTGAAGAGGGTATTGGCTATCACCAACCCCCCCCCCCCAGTACAAATGTCCACTAACGCACTCCCATTCTCATCTATCTCAGCAGGCACACCCCACTCACGAACTATTCCATCCACTTCACATTCCCTACTTTACCATTCATATCACCGATCAAAAACACTCATTCCTTCCAAACTTCTCCATGCACACTTCTACATTTGTCCAGAACTCTTCTCTCACTCTTCTAGCACAATCTTGCGTTGGCGCATATGCACACACAATCGCCCACATAATAATATTACTAATAATATTGATAATAATATCAATAATAATAATAATATTGATAACAACAATAATAATAATAATAATGGTAATAATAATGGCAATAACAGCAATAATAATAATAATAATAATAATAATAATAATAATAATAATAATAATGATAATGATAATATTGTTATTATTATTATTATTATTATTATTTATTATTATTATTATTATAACTTGTTATTACTCTTATTATTATTATTATTATTATTATTATTATTATTATAACTTATAATTACTCTTATTATTAATATTATTATTATTATTATTATTATTATTAAAAATAATAACAACAACAACAACAATAATAATAATAATAATAATAGTAATAATGATAATAATAATAATAATAGTAATAATAAAAAAAAAAATAACAATAATAATAATAATGATGTTAATAATAATAAATAATAATACTAATAATTAATATTTTTAATATTAATAATAAAAATCATAATAATAATATAATAATAATAATAATATAAATAATGATAATAATAAAAAACTAATAATATAATTAAAAATATAATCATTAAAAATTATATTAATATTAATCAATTATTAATATTAATAAAAATATAAAACTAGTATTAAAAATATCAAAAATATTATTAATAATATTTATAATAATATTAATAATAAAACTAATAATATTAACATCATTATTTATAATATTAATAACAATGATGCACAGTGTGGCTTTAGGAGAGGGAGGAGATGCGTGGATCAGGTGTTTGCTGTGAGACAAGTGTGTGAAAAGTATTTAGCGAAAGGCAAGGATGTGTTTTGGGCATTCATGGATTTAGAGAAAGCGTATGGTAGAATTGATAGGGAGGCTATGTGAACTGTTTTAAGATTGTATGGACTTGATGGTAGGTTACTAAAAGGGGTGAAAAGCTTTTATGTAAATAGTACAGCGTGTGTAAGAGTGGGAAATGCTGTGAGTGACTGGTTTCCTGTGAGAGTGGGGCTGCGACAGGGATGTGTGATGTGGCCTTGGTTGTTTAATATTTACATGGATGGTGTTGCAAGAGAGGTGAATGCAAGTGTTTTAGGTGGAGGTCTGAGTCTGGTGAATGTCGATGGTGGAGAGTGGAATCTTAAGCAGCTGCTATTTGCAGATGATACTGCACTGGTGGCTGATTCAGAGGAGAGATTGAGACAGTTGGTAGAGGAGTTTGGAAGGGTGTGTGAAAGGAGCAAATTGAAAGTAAATGAGAATAAGAGTAAAGTGATGAAGTGTACGAGGTTGGTAGATGGTAGGAGGATGAGCATAGTTTTGAATGGTGAGTTGCTTGAGGAGGTAGAGTGTTTTAAATATTTAGGGTCACATTTTGCTGTGGATGGAAGAATAGATGCAGAAGTGAAGTTTAGAATAACTGAAGTAGGAAAGGTGCTGGGAGGAATGAAAAAAGTATTTAGATGTCGTTCGCTTAGAATGGATGTAAAGAGAAGGGTGTATGAGGGTGTTGTGGTACCGACTGCGTTATATGGGGCTGAAACATGGAATATGGGTGTAGCAGAGAGGAAAAGTTTGAATGTAATGGAGATGATGTGTCTGAGGAGTATGTGTGGAGTGACGCGTATGGATCGAGTGCGAAATGATGAAGTGCGAAGGAGAACTGGAGTTGTTCGGGAGATGGCTGGTAGAGTTGAGCAGAGGGTGTTGCGATGGTTTGGGCGTATGGAGAGAATGGATAATGAGCGATTGGTGAAAAAGATAACTAGATCTGATGTGAGAGGTGTAAGGCTGAGAGGAAGACCACGAATAGGATGGACGGACAGTGTGAAAAGAGTGCTGGATGCGAGAGGGATGTTTGTTGAGCAAGGAAGAGTGGCTGTGCGTGTCAGAAATAAATGGAGAGAAATTGTGAATGAATAAGTGATGACGCAGCCCTGAGGGGATATTGTCCCGCATTTGGTCTGATCAGCTAGTCAGGTCAAGTGCGGGTAAGGGTATGGGTCTGTTATGATGTGGCAGGGGTAAACGAGCTCTGCTGTCGGGCCCTGCTGCGGATGTCAGTGATTGCATTGCATTGCGCAGTTGACCCTTGTGCGGTGTGGTGCGGTGAGGATCTGTCCGTTCTCCCCTTGGGGCTAAGATGCGAATGAATGTGTTTGAATGGATGAGTAATTGGGGAGTGTGTCGTCCTGTCTCGGCTACCTCCCTTTCCTTGGGGGAAGCAGCCTAGGTATATAGATAGGTAGATTATTATTATTATTATTATTATTATTGTTATTATTACTATTATTATTATTATTATCATTATTAAATTGTTGTTGTTCTTGTTGCTGTTAATTTAGTGGTAACATATTCACATCAGTATTTTCCATGACACATTTTCTTCATTGTTGGATTTTTGGCAGAGATTCATGGCTTTCTGGCGGTTTTTAGGTGCATAGTTTATGTGTATGCGGGCGGTGTTTAGTTCCATTTTCTGTCGGGTGGTTGTTAGTCTGCCAAAGCTATATAAGGCCTGGCCGAAGCTTCCACGACGACACACACCGCAAACTCAGCCAGGAGACAGGGCGTGTGTGCTGGGCATTCCCCAGGCCCTGTCTTCCCCCTTACCTCACTCAAGACAACCACCACCAACCGGGCTACAGCAAGGCCCGGTCTCCTCGAATGAGGAGAGAATCAACAACAACAACAACAGCTTCCACGAGCAGTTCGGGTGGAGGAGCAGCCAGAGCAACATGTCCTTCCCAGCCTGTCAGGCCCACCACAGGGACCCACACATCCTCCACACACCCCACTACTCCTTCCCCACCCACCACCACCTCGGGGAAGGTCAAGTGGTACAGCTTCAGGTCAGGTTATGGCTTCATCACGAGGATGGACAACCAGCAGGACATTTTGTCCACTACACCGCCATCAAAAAGCCAAACCTCAGGAAGGTTAGAAAGTCCTTGGTGGAGGGGGAGAGAGTGGAGTGTACTATCAGAAGAGGGAGTAAGAGGCCAGAAGCTGCCTCTGTCACCGGCCCTTCTGGCAGCCCCAGATCGACGAAAACATCCACGTTGATGTGCAGCTGCTGAGGATAATACCACCCATGCCCACAAAACTGCATGCACACAATCTGCAGTTGCAAATCCACAAGAAGACCGAGAAGCCCTCACCATATTAATCCCTCTGCGGCTCCGCCACAACAAACTGCCCTCGATCTCCATCCCTGAAGAGGCAGTCAATGTGGTCACCCCTGCCCCCCAGCCTCCTCTGCCCTCTTAAATGGAAGAAGACCCCAAGAGCAAGAAGAGCCAGGAACAAGATATCCCCGGGGCAAGAAGACCCGGGGAAATAGCCCAACACCCGGAAAAAAAGACCTCAGGACAACTGTCAGGAAAAATTCTCGGAGAATCCCTGGAAAGTCCCTACAACTGAGATAGGATCTAGTTATGTCTACCAGGTAATATCTGGTCTGTCTAGGCACAGCTGAGATAGGATCTAGTTATGTCCACCAGGTAATAACTGGTCTGTCTAGGCACAGCTGAGATAGGATCTAGTTATGTCCACCAGGTAATAACTGGTCTGTCTAGGCACAGCTGAGATAGGATCTAGTTATGTCCACCAGGTAATAACTGGTCTGTCTAGGCACAGCTGAGATAGGATCTAGTTATGTCCACCAGGTAATAACTGGTCTGTCTAGGCACAGCTGAGATAGGATCTAGTTATGTCCACCAGGTAATAACTGGTCTGTCTAAGCACAGCTGAGATAGGATCTAGTTATGTCCACCAGGTAATAACTGGTCTGTCTAGGCACAGCTGAGATAGGATTTAGTTATGTCCACCAGGTAATAACTGGTCTGTCTAGGCACAGCTGAGATAGGATCTAGTTATGTCCACCAGGTAATAACTGGTCTGTCTAGGCACAGCTGAGATAGGATCTAGTTATGTCCACCAGGTAATAACTGGTCTGTCTAGGCACAGCTGAGATAGGATCAAGTTACGTCCACCAGGTAATAACTGGTCTGTCTAAGGACAGCTGAGATAGGATCTAGTTATGTCCACCAGGTAATAACTGATCTGTCTAAGCACAGCTGAGATAGGATCTAGTTATGTCCACCAGGTAATAATCGGTCTCTCTAGGCACAGCTGAGATAGGATCTAGTTATGTCCACCAGGTAATAACTGGTCTGTCTAGGCACAGCTGAGATAGGATCTAGTTATGTCCACCAGGTAATAACTGGTCTGTCTAGGCACAGCTGAGATAGGATCTAGTTATGTCCACCAGGTAATAACTGGCCTGTTTAGAAACAATTTAGGAAGGACCTTGTAATATTTATTTTTTTTTATCAGGACAGATCGATTTTCATAATGTAGGTGACGCAGACTTTCATTTAACTAACGACGACATTCTCTCTCTCTCTCTCTCTCTCTCTCTCTCTCTCTCTCTCTCTTTCGACATAGATGTAGATAGATGGATACATATATATAGATAGATAGATAAATAGATAGCGATATGTTTCTTTATCTATATATCTGTCACTTTGTTATCAACTTATCTCACTTTTCAGGTTATTTCTACATCGTTATCCTAACAGGTGTCACGTCATAAAAATTGCAGGCATCATCGACTTCTTCCTTGAAGGTGCCACCGACTTCTGCTTGCTGGAAACATCGACTTTTCTTTGAAGGTGAAACTGATTTCCCGATGCAAGTAATGTTCATTTCATTGCGAATGGGACGTGGACTCTCTCTACACGCGACGTCGGCCTCTTTCTGCGAGTAACGGGAAATCTATTCGCAGGTGACCTGGACATATCACGGCAGGGGAAACCGACGACAAAGTATCCAGGTAAGAGTTCGTTCCTTCATTTCTTTTACATTTAGTCTCTCTCTCTCTCTCTCTCTCTCTCTCTCTCTCTCTCTCTCTCTCTCAATATTGACTTGTTTCTTTGCAGATGACATGATCTTTACCGCTCACGTCGTCTTGTCATCCATTGCAAGTGATGGCAAATTCTTGTCTTCAGTTGCCAAAGTCTAAATCTTGTGAGGTGGCATCATCTTCTAATCGCAGATGTAATCAGCTTGTGTGTGCAGGTGATGTCGAGTACTTTCTGCACGGACATAGACTTCTCTTTGCTGGTTGCTGCTGATATCGAACGCTCTTTGCTAATGATGTTGAGTTCTCTCTGCAGATAAAGCATTAAAGACTTCTTAATGCAGGTGACGTAGACTTCTTTCTTTAGGTGACGTATTATTTACTAGCAATGTGAAGTGGACTTTTCTCTGCCTTCTCTCTACAAGTGGACCCGCCTTTGGTCTGCAGGAAACACAGACTATTCTCTGCAGGTAACACCGTCTACTCTCTGCAGGTAACACCAACTACTCTCTGCAGGTGATTTCGACTACTCTCTGCAGGTAACACCGACTACTCTCTGTAGGTAACCATGACTACTCTCTGCAGCTAACACCGACTACGCTCTGCAGGTAACACCAACTACTCTCTGCAGGTAACACCGTCTACTCTCTGCAGGTAACACCAACTACTCTCTGCAGGTAACACCAACTACTCTCTGCAGGTAACACCAACTACTCTCTGCAGGTAACACCGTCTACTCTCTGCAGGCAACACCAACTACTCTCTGCAGGTGATTTCGACTACTCTCTGCAGGTAAACACCGACTACTCTCTGCAGGTAACCATGACTACTCTCTGCAGGTAACACCAACTACTCTTTGCAGGTAACACCGACTACTCTTTGCAGGTAACACCGACTACTCTTTGCAGGTAACACCAACTACTCTCTGCAGGTAACACCGACTACTCTTTGCAGGTAACACCAACTACTCTCTGCAGGTAACACCAACTACTCTTTGCAGGTAACACCGACTACTCTTTGCAGGTAACACCAACTACTCTCTGCAGGTAACACCGACTACTCTCTGCAGGTAACACCGACTACTCTTTGCAGGTAACACCAACTACTCTCTGCAGGTAACACCGACTACTCTCTGCAGGTAACACCGACTACTCTCTGCAGGTAACACCAACTACTCTTTACAGGTAACACCGACTACTCTTTGCAGGTAACACCAACTTCTCTCTGCAGGTAACAAACACTTCACTCTGCAGGTAACACCAACTACTCTCTGCAGGTAACACCAACTACTCTCTGCAGGTAACACCAACTACTCTTTGCAGGTAACACCAACTACTCTTTGCAGGTAACACAGACTACTCTTTGGAGGTAACACCGACTACTCTTTGCAGGTAACACCAACTACTCTTTGCAGGTAACACCAACTACTCTTTGCAGGTAACACCGACTACTCTTTGCAGGTAACACCAACTACTCTCTGCAGGTAACACCAACTACTCTTTGCAGGTAACAAACACTTCACTCTGTAGGTGACGCCGACTACTCTCTGCAGGTGACGTCAACTACTCTGCAGAGGTAACGTCAACTTATCTCTACAGGTGACGTCGGCTTCTTTGTGCGGGAAACGTCAACTTCTATTTATAGGGATCAGCCTAATTACCGTCATCATTACTACTGTTATCGTCACTATTAGTATTATTGTTACTACTACTACTACTACTACTATTACTACTACTATTACTACTCTTACTACAATTACTATTACTACTACCACTATTACTACTGGGCTAATAGTACTGCTACTTCTCTTATTATTGTTATTATTATTTTGTATTATCATTATTATTATTATTATTATTATTATTATTATCATTATTATTATTAATTATTATTATTAATATTTTTATTATTATCTCTATTAATATTATTATTAATATTATTATGTTGTTATTAATATTGTAATTAACATTATTATTACTAATATTATTAATATTCATATTACAATTATTAATAATATTAATATTAATATCATAATATTAATTTTATTAACATTAATATTAATATTATTACTAATATTAATATTATTATTAAATATAATATTAAAATTAATTTTAATATTAATAATAATATTAGTAATAATATCAATATGAATATTATTATGTATATTAATATTATTATCAATATCAATATTATAATCAATACTAATATTCAAATATGATTAATATTTTTATGAATATTAATATCATTATCAAAATTAATATTATTGTCAATATTAATGTTACTATCAATCAAAAAATTAATATTAATATTAATATTATTATTATTAAAATTGTTATTATGAAAATTTTTATATTAGATTTATTATTAATATTATTATTATTATTATTATTATTATTATTATTAAAATTATTATAAAAATTATACTTAATATTATTTAATAATAATAATAATAATAATAATAATGATAATAATAATAATAATAATAATAATACTATTATTATTATTATTATTATTACTATTTTTATCAAAATTTTATTATTATTATTAATATTATTATTATTATTACTCTTAATAATAAGAATATTTTTATTATTATTTTCTATTATTATATTTATCATTATTATTATTATTATTTTTATTATTATTATTATTGTTTTTATTATTATTATTATATTATATATTATTATATTTAATTAATATTATATTAATATTATTATTAATAGTGATAACAATATTATTATATTATTAATATTATTATTAATAGTATTATGAATATTATTAATATTATTATGAATATTATTAATATGATAATAAATATTATTCATATCATTATTGTTATTATTATTATTATTATTATTATTATTAGTATCAATATTAATAATAATATTAATATTGTTATTTATATTAAAATTATTGTTATAATTTTTATTAATATTATTATTATTATTAATATCATTATTATTAAAATTCTTTGTTAACAATAAGATTATAAAAATTATTATAAATACTGAAACTAATATTAATATTAATCTTAGTTTTAATATTACATATTTTCTTTCATTAATATTATTTTCATTATTATGAATATTATTAATTTGAAAAATATTATTTATATTGTTATTATCATTTTTTTATTATTATATTATTGTTATTATTATTATTATTATTATTGTTATTATTATTATTTTCTAAGATTTTTAATATTAATATTGTTTTAATATTATTATTTTTAATATTATTGCTATTAATTCTTTTTTATATAATTATTATTATTATTATTATTATTATTATTATGATTATTTTTATTATTATTATGTTAATATTATTATTATTATTATTATTATTAATATTAATATTATACTAATAATAAAATTATTATCAATATAATTATTAATTATTATTATTATAATTAATTTTAATGTTGTAATTAATATTAATATTAATTTAATATTATTTTTATTATTACTATTATTATTAATATTAATATGGTTATTAATATTAATGTTATTATTATTATTATTAATATTATTTTTATTAATATTTATACTTTTATTATTCCTGTTAATATTAATATTGCTATTATTATTATTATTAATTATATTTTTATTATTGTTATAATTATTATTAATTTTATTATTAGTATTATTAATAATAATAAAATTATTATTATTAATATTATTATTAATATTATTATTATTACTATTATTATTATTAGACACGGTCACTCAATTCGAGTGACGTGGCCTCCATTGTGAAATGGCACAGTCACACGAATCGCGTGGTTTAAGCACCAAAATAATCGTCAGAAAAAAACTTATAGGCCGATTTGCATGATTTTTTGATGCGTCATAGCTCCGCTAATGCTCTCTGCAGGTAAGTCATTGGCAATGCTGCTTTGCCTTATCTACCTCAGCCCGCTCCCTCCAACCTCAGTGTTTGTCGAGCAGTCAGGCAGTGGTGTTTGACAGCTCGTGGTTCCCTTTAAATCGTCCATAATTCTCCCCCTCTCGCCCGAGGCAAAGGCCCTATTGACTCAGTGAGATAATACATTGTATGTGAACATATAGTGACGTAATATTGTCGATGGAACATACATATATGTATTGAAAAACAATTCTGGCCATTAGCAGTCGTTGGGCCTTGGAGCCAGACGCATGGTCAGTGTAGCGGGGTTTCGCCACTCCGCCCCCCCCCCCGTAGGCCGTATGGCGTGAGTGGAAATACGTATATAAATGAAGCCAAGGCATAAATATATATTGTATGAAAGATACTGTGGATGGCTTGGTGAAATTATGGAGCCAGCAAGCGTTACGTACGGCATGAAACAGAATGTTGTGAAGGGGCAAACCTGAAGTCGGGAGGGGGGAATTACCGGTGTTTTAGGGCTGGAATTATTGTGATTCTGATAGTGTAAATGCGTATGGAATTGTATGAAATATACGTCAAACAAGCTTCGAGTTTCCATGAACGAGTGTGGTGTGTGCCAAAAATAGCGTTGCCTCATACTCTCAGGGAGAAGCTGACTCACACACACACTACATAACTCCTCATCTTCAAATCCCTGGTCTAACTGGATCAACACCCCTGGAGGAAGTGAGTTCTGCAAATTTTGTTGATATATATAGTAATCTATTACCATTACCTCTCCAACTTTCAGACAAATAACCATTTTCTCCTACAGATTACACATATGAAAGAAACTAAATCTCCACAGCAGTAACTATAGAAGAGTTATGTTTATGTGTAGTAGGTTATAACAATAGGAAAACATCCATGGAAGATGTAACAGTCTGTACAGATAGGGGGAAAAAAAGTTGGTAGCATAGTCTTCAGGCAGGTGTGCAAGGAAAAAACAGTGTGTGTAAAAGTTGGTAGCGATCGGAAGAGTAAGCTCACTTTGTTGGCCAATTACTCGAAAACTATTAGATTTATCGATTTCCTGTTACAACCTTCATCAATACCACTAAATTCTACGTCGGATAAATACCAGAATGTAAGCCTTTGGTAGCGTTTTTTGGGGTAAAAGGCGAGGGAAATGTTTTTACTCGCGTTTATCAGTGACATTCGCTCGGAGTAATAACCTCACTTTGTCGGCCAGTTACTTGAAAACTATTAGACATCGATTTTCTGTTACAACCATCATCAATACCACTAAATTCTTCGTATGAACAATACAAAATGTAAGCCTTTGGTAGCGTTTTGGGGGGTAAAAGGCGTTTTTTTTTTTTTTTTCCCCCTCGCTTTTGTTATCAGTGACATGCGCTCGGAGTACTAACCTCACTTTGTCGGCCAATTACTCGAAAACTATTAGACTTATCGATTTTCTGTAACAACCATGATCTATACCACTAAATTCTACGTATGATCAATACCAAATGTAAGCATTATGTTACGTTTTGTGCGAGAAAAGGCGGTGGAAATGAGTGTCTCTTCGCGGCTGTTACCATTGATTAACGCTCGTAGTAATACTCTCACTTTGTCGGCCAATTACTCGAAAACTATTGGACGTATCGATTTCACGTTTGAACCATGATAAAGAGCAGTAAATTCTATGTATGTACAATACATAACGATGTAATATTTATGATAAGAATTCGTTGTTACCTAGGCGGGAACATTGCGTACGCCGTGCACGCATCACGAAAGTCAATCACGGACAGAGTGCCTAATACTTTCTTTCGATTTACTCGAGAACTATGAGGCGAATGGGGTTCTGATTTGAGATAGGGAAAGCTGGTGAATTTGGGCATATTACTATGTAATAAAAACATTAGGTGTCTGGGAAAATTTAGCTATCAGAGGTCAGTGAATTTTTTCCGAAAATGGCTTTCAGTTTTTGGCCATTTTCTCGAAAAGTATACATCATATCTCAACCGGATTTGTTTCGTTGGAAAGCTGATGAAATTCTCTATAAAAACTTATTAGATCATTTTCCTGTATGATGGAAAACATTCAAACGGCGATGTTGGGAAGTGAAAACAGTTTACTCGACCATGCTTCCAGGGCTAATAACTTTTTTTGCTGGTGTTTTCCTGTGTTTTGGTCCTGTTTATCAGATAGAACAAACATCGATGCCTACCTTGAGAAAGGTTTCATGGGAATACATGGATTTTTGGGTGGCGAAAAAAAGGCAAGAATGTGTTTCATTCCCTCAAATTAGCCGCACTCGCGATCCCCGGCCGGGCGGCATCGTCGTATAAAATCGTGAGCCAGAAAATTTACTAAAACTTATCGTGAGCGAGAGGGTTAATATTATTATTATAAATAATTTTATTTTCATTAATATTATTATTATTATTAATGTTATTATTAGTGATAAAAATAAGGTTGTTAAAAATATTATTATTTTTAATATTTTTAATTTTATTTTTTAGTATTATTAATTTTATTATTAATAAAATTAATATTGTTATTAATATTATTAATTTTTGTATTAATATTATTAATATTATAATTATTATTATTCACATTATTATTAATATTGTTAATATTATCATTAATAGTAATAACATTAATAATATTATTAGTGTTATTATTAATATTATTGATGATGTTATCAATAATATTAATATTATTATCAATATTATTAATATTGTTATTAATATTAATAATATTATTAAATATTATCAATAATATTATTATCACAATTAATATTATTAATAATAATATTATTATTAAATATTATTGTTAATATTATTTTCATAATTAACATTATTAATATCATTATCATCATCATCATCGTCATCATCCGGACCTCCTTTCCCACCCAAGGTCAGGGTGATGAGTAGAAATGTCCAGACAGCCCAAAATTGCCCAATCCATTGGGCCACGCTTCCACTCACTCATTATTCAAGCCCCCGGATTCCTGACTCTATCGAATAAGCAAAAAACATTCACCACGTTCTGTAGCTTCAAAATCTTATCTGACAGAGTCAGTCCAGACGCTGCCACGTTAAAAAGGGGTGCCAAAAATCACTAACCATGCACTTCTCAGAAATTCATCCAGCCAGCTCGATCACGTGTCAGTTCCCTAGCCTCCACGACTTCCAAACCTCTCATCCTTACACACTCATCCACCATATCTCTCCATCTTCACCTTGGACTACCTTGCCTCCTTTCTCCTTCGAATTCACTCAGATATACCTTCTTCACCACTCTATTGATATCCATTCTCTCCACATGACCATACCATCTCAGAACACTCTCTTCAATTCTGGTGCCCACCGACTTCCTCACTCCGCATCTTTCACAAATCACATTATTTCGTATCCTATCCACCCTCTGTACTCCACATACATTCCTCAGCAGTCCCATCTCTACTGCTCTTACTCTTGACTTTTCATTTTCATTCCACACCATAGTCATATTCATGGTAATAATATTAACATTAATGATACTAATATTAATAATATTAATAATAATAATATTAATATCAATAATAATATTATTATTAATAATGTTATTAAAAATATTATTATTAAAATAATAATATTAATAGTATTAAAAATATCATTAATAATAATAATAATAATAATAATAATGATAATAAAATTAATACTTATAGTATTAAGAAGAATAATATTAATAATAATATTAGTATTAATAATAATAATAATAGTATTAATAATAATACTATTAATAATAGTAATATTAATAATAATATTGATAATAAAATTAATAATAATTTTTTTGATAATAATATTATTAACAATAACATTAAAATCAATTTTAAAAATAATATTAATAATAATACAAATAATAACGTTATTAATAATATTAATAATAAAATTATTTGCATTCTTAATGATAATATTACTGTAATATAAATGATGATATTATTATTATTATTATTAAAATAACAATATTAACAATAATAATATTCTATCTATCTATTGCCAGACGCCTCAATCCCGTTTGGGGTGGCCACAAACAAATCGCCTCCAAGTCGCCCTGTCCCCAGCCATTTCACTGCCCTGCTCCCAACTCACACCCCCCTTTCTCATATACTTCTCCACCCCATCCCTCCATCTCATCCTCGGCCTCCCCCTCCCTCTTCCCCCCTCCACCTCACTTACATACACTCTCTTTGTCAGTCTTTCACCCTCTATCCTCTCCACATGGCCAAACCACCTCAGTGTGTTCCTCATAACGCTTCCTATCACATCCACATCCACACCATAACGCTCATTTATATCCTCATTCGTCAGCCTGTCTCTCCATGTGACTCCACAGGCTCCTCTTAAATAACTCATTTCCACTGCTCTCACTCTTCACTTGTTTCCTTCCAACAACGTCCAAGCTTCACTTCCATACGTTGGAGTTGGTATCACAATACTGTCATGTAGTAACTTTTTCAGTTCCGTGCTCACTTCCCTGTTTCTTATCACTGCTTTCAAAGAACCAGCAACCTTTCTTCCCTGCTGTACCCTTTCAAGCACTTCACCCTCCAAACCTCCATCCTTACTCATCACACTACCCAAGTACTTATACGTACTCACATTTTCCAATTCCTCACTGTCCAACCTCGCTGTACATTGACTGACTTCACCTCTCTCAAAGACCATCACTTTACTCTTGCCTACATTCACCTTTAGATTCAGTTTCTTACACACTCTCCCAAACTCATCCACCAAGCCTTGCAGCTCCCTTTCGTCTTCATTTAAGAACACAGTATCATCTGCAAACAACAGTACAGGGAGTTTACAAACACTATCCTCTCTCACCAGGGCCACTCCAACATCCACTACCCTACCTTGTACCTCTTTTATTACCCCATCCATGTACAGATTGAACAACCATGGAGACATGACACATCCCTGTTTCAACCCAACTTTCAAAGAGAAAAATTCACTTAGTTCACCATCCACACGCACTTCAGCCTTCGCACCATCGTACATACTTTTTACAGCATTCAACAACTTCCCATCTACTCCATATATTCTTAACACTTTCCACAGTCCTTGTCTATCCACCCAGTCATATGCTTTCTCCAAATCCATGAAAGCCGCATACAACTTCTTTCCCTTCTCTAGAAACTTTTCCACTAAAGATCTAAGAATGAATGTCTGATCTACACAACCTCTTCCCTTCCTAAAGCCTCCCTGTTCTTCTCCAACTAATTTCTCTGTTCTTTCTCTAACTATTTCAATAAGTATCCTACCATACAATTTTCCTATTATACTAAGAAGACAAATGCCCCTATGATTACCACACGCTTCTTTTTCCCCTTTTCCTTTGTACAGGGGAATAATTATACCTGACTTCCAATCCTCCGGGACTCTACCTTCCTCCCAGGCCAATCTGCAAATCTTCCTCACCCATTCTACTACTATCTCTCCCCCATGCTTCAGCATTTCACCACACATTCCATCAATTCCTGGGGCTTTCCCCGATTTAACTTTCTTCATTGCTTCCATAACTTCTATCCTACTGATTTCTTCCTGTCTTCTCACCTCCCTCCTTCTCCCAGCCATTCCCTAGCCACTTATACTCGCATTACTTCCCTCCACTATGTTCAACAATTCCTTAAAGTGTTCTCTCCATCTGCTCACTCTATCTCCCTTCTCCACTAGTAATCTACCATTTTTATCTTTCACTCCCCTGCTAACTTCACTTCCACCCTGTCTTACTCTTTTCACCTCTTTCCAGAACATTTTCTTACAGT
>NC_136967.1:32385742-32391581 GCF_032717465.1 Coenobita brevimanus
TCTGAGGAGTATGTGTGGAGTGACGCGTATGGATCGAGTGCGAAATGATGAAGTGCGAAGGAGAACTGGAGTTGTTCGGGAGATGGCTGGTAGAGTTGAGCAGAGGGTGTTGCGATGGTTTGGGCGTATGGAGAGAATGGATAATGAGCGATTGGTGAAAAAGATAACTAGATCTGATGTGAGAGGTGTAAGGCTGAGAGGAAGACCACGAATAGGATGGGCGGACAGTGTGAAGAGAGTGCTGGATGCGAGAGGGATGTTTGTTGAGCAAGGAAGAGTGGCTGTGCGTGTCAGAAATAAATGGAGAGAAATTGTGAATGAATAAGTGATGACGCAGCCCTGAGGGGATATTGTCCCGCATTTGGTCTGATCAGCTAGTCAGGTCAAGTGCGGGTAAGGGTATGGGTCTGTTATGATGTGGCAGGGGTAAACGAGCTCTGCTGTCGGGCCCTGCTGCGGATGTCAGTGATTGCATTGCATTGCGCAGTTGACCCTTGTGCGGTGTGGTGCGGTGAGGATCTGTCCGTTCTCCCCTTGGGGCTAAGATGCGAATGAATGTGTTTGAATGGATGAGTAATTGGGGAGTGTGTCGTCCTGTCTCGGCTACCTCCCTTTCCTTGGGGGAAGCAGCCTAGGTATATAGATAGGTAGATTATTATTATTATTATTATTATTATTATTGTTATTATTATTATTATTATTATTATTATCATTATTAAATTGTTGTTGTTGTTGTTGCTGTTAATTTAGTGGTAATATATTCATACCAGTATTTCTATGACACATTTTCTTCATTGTTGGATTTTTGGCAGAGATTCATGGCTTTCGGACGGTTTTTAGGTGCATAGTTTATGTGTATGCGGGCGGTGTTTAGTTCCATTTTCTGGCGGGTGGTAGTTAGTCTGCCAAAGCTATTTAAGGCCTGGCCGAAGCTTCCACGACGACACACACCGCAAACTCAGCCAGGAGACAGGGCGTGTGTGCTGGGCATTCCCCAGGCCCTGTCTTCCCCCTTACCTCACTCAAGACAACCACCACCAACCGGGCTACAGCAAGGCCCGGTCTCCTCGAATGAGGAGAGAATCAACAACAACAACAACAACAGCTTCCACGAGCAGTTCGGGTGGAGGAGCAGCCAGAGCAACATGTTCTTCCCAGCCTGTCAGGCCCACCACAGGGACCCACACATCCTCCACACCCCCCACTACTCCTTCCCCACCCACCACCACCTCGGGGAAGGTCAAGTGGTACAGCTTCAGGTCAGGTTATGGCTTCATCACGAGGATGGACAACCAGCAGGACATTTTGTCCACTGCACCGCCATCAAAAAGCCAAACCTCAGGAAGGTTGGAAAGTCCTTGGTGGAGGGGGAGAGAGTGGAGTGTACTATCAGAAGAGAGAGTAAGAGGCCAGAAGCTGCCTCTGTCACCGGCCCTTCTGGCAGCCCCAGATCGACGAAAACATCCACGTTGATGTGCAGCTGCTGAGGGTAATACCACCCATGCCCACAAAACTGCATGCACACAATCTGCAGTTGGAAATCCACAAGAAGACCGAGCAGCCCTCACCATATTAATCCCTCTGCGGCTCCGCCACAACAAACTGCCCTCGATCTCCATCCCTGAAGAGGCAGTCAATGTGGTCACCCCTGCCCCCCAGCCTCCTCTGCCCTCTTAAATGGAAGAAGACCCCAAGAGCAAGAAGAGCCAGGAACAATATATCCCCGGGGCAAGAAGACCCGGGGAAATAGCCCAACACCCGGAAAAAAAGACCTCAGGACAACTGTCAGGAAAAATTCTCGGAGAATCCCTGGAAAGTCCCTACAACTGAGATAGGATCTAGTTATGTCCACCAGGTAATAACTGGTCTGTCTAGGCACAGCTGAGATAGGATCTAGTTATGTCCACCAGGTAATAACTGGTCTGTCTAGGCACAGCTGAGATAGGATCTAGTTATGTCCACCAGGTAATAACTGGTCTGTCTAAGCACAGCTGAGATAGGATCTAGTTATGTCCACCAGGTAATAACTGGTCTGTCTAAGCACAGCTGAGATAGGATCTAGTTATGTCCACCAGGTAATAACTGGTCTGTCTAGGCACAGCTGAGATAGGATCTAGTTATGTCCACCAGGTAATAACTGGTCTGTCTAAGCACAGCTGAGATAGGATCTAGTTATGTCCACCAGGTAATAACTGGTCTGTCTAGGCACAGCTGAGATAGGATCTAGTTATGTCCACCAGGTAATAACTGGTCTGTCTAAGCACAGCTGAGATAGGATCTAGTTATGTCCACCAGGTAATAACTGGTCTGTCTAGGCACAGCTGAGATAGGATCTAGTTATGTCCACCAGGTAATAACTGGTCTGTCTAGGCACAGCTGAGATAGGATCTAGTTATGTCCACCAGGTAATAACTGGTCTGTATAAGCACAGCTGAGATAGGATCTAGTTATGTCCACCAGGTAATAACTGGTCTGTCTAGGCACAGCTGAGATAGGATCTAGTTATGTCCACCAGGTAATAACTGGCCTGTTTAGAAACAATTTAGGAAGGACCTTGTAATATTTACTTTTTTTTATCAGGACAGATCGATTTTCATAATGTAGGTGACGCAGACTTTTATTTAACTAACGACGACATTGTCTCTCTCTCTCTCTGTCTCTGTCTCTCTCTCTCTCTCTTTCGACATAGATGTAGATAGATGGATACATATATATAAATAGATAGATAAATAGATAGCGATATGTTTCTTTATCTATATATCTGTCACTATGTTATCAACTTATCTCACTTTTCAGGTTATTTCTACATCGTTATCCTAACAGGTGTCACGTCATAAAAATTGCAGGCATCATCGACTTCTTCCTTGAAGGTGGCATCGACTTCTGCTTGCTGGAAACATCGACTTTTCTTTGAAGGTGAAACTGATTTCCCGATGCAAGTAATGTCCATTTCATTGCGAATGGGACGTGGACTCTCTCTACACGTGACGTCGGCCTCTTTCTGCGAGTAACGGGAAATCTATTCGCAGGTGACCTGGACATATCACGGCAGGGGAAACCGACGACAAAGTATCCAGGTAAGAGTTCGTTCCTTCATTTCTTTTACATTTAGTCTCTCTCTCTCTCTCTCTCTCTCTCTCTCTCAATATTGACTTGTTTCTTTGCAGATGACATGATCTTTACCGCTCACGTCGTCTTGTCATCCATTGCAAGTGATGGCAAATTCTTGTCTTCAGTTGCCAAAGTCTAAATCTTGTGAGGTGGCATCACCTTCTAATCGCAGATGTAATCAACTTGTGTGTGCAGGTGATGTCGAGTACTTTCTGCACGGACATAGACTTCTCTTTGCTGGTTGCTGCTGATATCGAACGCTCTTTGCTAATGATGTTGAGTTCTCTCTGCAGATAAAGCATTAAAGACTTCTTAATGCAGGTGACGTAGACTTCTTTCTTTAGGTGACATATTATTTACTAGCAATGTGAAGTGGACTTTTCTCTGCCTTCTCTCTACAAGTGGACCCGCCTTTGGTCTGCAGGAAACACCGACTACTCTCTGCAGGTGATTTCGACTACTCTCTGCAGGTAACACCGTCTACTCTCTGCAGGTAACACCGTCTACTCTCTGCAGATAACACCGTCTACTCTCTGCAGGTAACACCAACTACTCTCTGCAGGTAACACCAACTACTCTCTGCAGGTAACACCAAGTACTCTCTGCAGGTAACACCAACTACTCTCTGCAGGTAACACCAACTACTCTCTGCAGGTAACACCGACTACTCTCTGCAGGTAACACCAACTACTCTCTGCAGGTAACACCAACTACTCTCTGCAGGTAACAGCGACTACTCTCTGCAGGTAACACCAACTACTCTCTGCAGGTAACACCAACTACTCTCTGCAGGTAACACCGATTACTCTCTGCAGGTAACACCGACTACTCTCTGCAGGTAACACCAACTACTCTCTGCAGGTAACACCAACTACTCTCTGCAGGTAACACGGACTACTCTTTGCAGGTAACACCAACTACTCTCTGCAGGAAACACCAACTACTCTCTGCAGGTAACACCAACTACACTCTGCAGGTAACACAGACTACTCTCTGCAGGTAACACCAACTACTCTCTGCAGGTAACACCGACTACTCTTTGCAGGTAACACCAACTACTCTTTGCAGGTAACAAACACTTCACTCTGCAGGTGACGCCGACTACTCTCTGCAGGTAACGTCAACTACTCTGCAGAGGTAACGTCAACTTATCTCTACAGGTGACGTCGGCTTCTTTGTGCGGGAAACGTCAACTTCTATTTATAGGGATCAGCCTAATTACCATCATCATTACTACTGTTATCGTCACTATTAGTATTATTGTTACTACTACTACAACTACTACTACTACTACTACTATTACTACTCTTACTACTATTACTATTACTACTTCCACTGTTACTACTGGGCTAATAGTACTGCTACTTGTTATTATTATTATTATTATTTTGTACTATTATTATTATTATTATTATTATTTTTTTATTATTATTATTATTATTATTATTATTATTATCATTATTATTATTGAAATTTTCATTATTATTAATATTATTATCTCAATTAATATTATTATTAATATTATTATATTATTAATAATATTGTAATTAACTTTATTATTACTAATATTATTAATATTAATATTATAATTATTAATATTAATATTTATAATATTAATATTATTAATATTAAATTTAGTATTATTACTAATATTAATATTATTATTAAATATAATTTTAACATTAATATTAATATTAATATTAGTAATATTATCAATATGAATATTATTATATATATTAATATTATTATCAATATCAATATTATAATCAATACTAATATTCATATTAATATTAATATTTTTATCAATATTAATATCATTATCAAAATTAATATTATTATCAATATTAATATTACTATCAATCAAAAAATTAATATTACTATTAATATTAAAATTGTTATTATTATCAAAAATTTTTATATTAAATTCATTATTATTATTATTATTATTATAAATATTATTATTATTATCATTATTATTATTAAAATTATCATTATTATTAATATTTTTATCTCTGTTAATATTATTATTAATATTATTATATTATTAATAATATTGTAATTAACTTTATTTTTACTAATATTATTAATATTAATATTATAATTATTAATATTAATATTATAATATTTATATTATTAACATTAATTTTAATATTATTACTAATATTAATATTATTATTAAATATAATTTTAACATTAATATTAATATTAATATTACTAATATTATCAATATGATTATTATTATATATATTAATATTATTATCAATATCAATATTATAATCAATACTAATATTCATATTAATATTAATATTTTTATCAATATTAATATCATTATCAAAATTAATATTATTATCAATATTAATATTACTATCAATCAAAAAATTAATATTACTATTAATATTACTATTAATATTAAAATTGTTATTATTATCAAAAAATTTTATATTAAATTTATTATTAATATTAATATTATTATTATTATTATTATTGTTATTAAAATTATTTTAAAATTTTTTTATACCTAATATTTTAATAATAATAATAATAAAAAAAAAAAATAATAATAATAATTTTATTATTATTATTATTATTATTATCATTACTATTATTATTAAAATTTTATCATAATCATTATTAATATTATTATTATTATTACTCGTAATAATAATAATAAAAATATTATTATATTATTATTATTATTATTATTATTATTATTATTTTTATCATTATT
>NC_136967.1:32391681-32439181 GCF_032717465.1 Coenobita brevimanus
GACTTCTTCCTTGAAGGTGCCACCGACTTCTGCTTGCTGGAAACATCGACTTTTCTTTGAAGGTGAAACTGATTTCCCGATGCAAGTAATGTCTATTTCATTGCGAATGGGACGTGGACTCTCTCTACACGCGACGTCGGCCTCTTTCTGCGAGTAACGGGAAATCTATTCGCAGGTGACCTGGACATATCACGGCAGGGGAAACCGACGACAAAGTATCCAGGTAAGAGTTCGTTCCTTCATTTCTTTTACATTTAGTCTCTCTCTCTCTCTCTCTCTCTCTCTCTCTCTCTCTCTCTCTCTCCTTATTGACTTGTTTCTTTGCAGATGACATGATCTTTACCGCTCACGTCGACTTGTCTTCCATTGCAAGTGATGGCAAATTCTTGTCTTCAGTTGCCAAAGTCTAAATCTTCTGAGGTGGCATCATCTTCTAATCGCAGATGTAATCCAGCTTGTGTGTGCAGGTGATGTCGAGTACTTTCTGCACGGACATAGACTTCTCTCTTTGCTGGTTGCTGCTGATATCGAACGCTCTTTGCTAATGATGTTGAGTTCTCTCTGCAGATAAAGCATTAAAGACTTCTTAATGCAGGTGACGTAGACTTCTTTCTTTTAGGTGACGTATTATTTACTAGCAATGTGAAGTGGACTTTTCTCTGCCTTCTCTCTACAAGTGGACCTTGCCTTTGGTCTGCAGGAAACACAGACTATTCCTCTGCAGGTAACACCGTCTACTCTCTGCAGGTAACACCAACTACTCTCTGCAGGTGATTTCGACTACTCTCTGCAGGTAACACCGACTACTCTCTGTAGGTAACCATGACTACTCTCTCTGCAGCTAACACCGACTACGCTCTGCAGGTAACACCAACTACTCTCTGCAGGTAACACCGTCTACTCTCTGCAGGTAACACCAACTACTCTCTGCAGGTAACACCAACTACCTCTCTGCAGGTAACACCAACTACTCTCTGCAGGTAACACCGTTCACTCTCTGCAGGCAACACCAACTACTCTCTGCAGGTGATTTCGACTACTCTCTGCAGGTAAACACCGACTACTCTCTGCAGGTAACCAAGGACTACTCTCTGCAGGTAACACCAACTACTCTTTGCAGGTAACACCGACTACTCTTTGCAGGTAACACCGACTACTCTTTGCAGGTAACACCAACTACTCTCTGCAGGTAACACCGACTACTCTTTGCAGGTAACACCAACTACTCTCTGCAGGTAACACCAACTACTCTTTGCAGGTAACACCGACTACTCTTTGCAGGTAACACCAACTACTCTCTGCAGGTAACACCGACTACTCTCTGCAGGTAACACCGACTACTTCCCTTTTTGCAGGTAACACCAACTACTCTCTGCAGGTAACACCGACTACTCTCTGCAGGTAACACCGACTACTCTCTGCAGGTAACACCAACTACTCTTTACAGGTAACACCGACTACTCTTTGCAGGTAACACCAACTTCTCTCTGCAGGTAACAAACACTTCTCTCTGCAGGTAACACCAACTACTCTCTGCAGGTAACACCAACTACTCTCTTGCAGGTAACAACACCAACTACTCTTTGCAGGGTAACACCAACTACTTCTTTGCAGGTAACACATACTACTCTTGGGAGGTAACACCGACTACTCTTTGCAGGTAACACCAACTACTCTTTGCAGGTAACACCAACTACTCTTTGCAGGTAACACCGACTACTCTTTGCAGGTAACACCAACTACTCTCTGCAGGTAACACCAACTACTCTTTTGCAGGTAACAAACACTTCACTCTGTAGGTGACGCCGACTACTTCCTCTGCAGGTGACGTCAACTACTCTGCAGAGGTAACGCGCTAACTTTATCTCTACAGGTGACGTCATTCTTTGTGCGGGAAACGCCAACTTCTATTTATAGGGATCTGCTTCACTACTGTCATCATTACTACTGTTATCGTCACTATTAGTATTATTGTTACTACTACTACTACTACTACTATTACTACTACTATTACTACTCTTACTACAATTACTATTACTACTACCACTATTACTACTGGGCTAATAGTACTGCTACTTCTCTTATTATTGTTATTATTATTTTGTATTATCATTATTATTATTATTATTATTATTATTATTATCATTATTATTATTAATTATTATTATTAATATTTTTATTATTATCTCTATTAATATTATTATTAATATTATTATGTTGTTATTAATATTGTAATTAACATTATTATTACTAATATTATTAATATTCATATTACAATTATTAATAATATTAATATTAATATCATAATATTAATTTTATTAACATTAATATTAATATTATTACTAATATTAATATTATTATTAAATATAATATTAAAATTAATTTTAATATTAATAATAATATTAGTAATAATATCAATATGAATATTATTATGTATATTAATATTATTATCAATATCAATATTATAATCAATACTAATATTCAAATATGATTAATATTTTTATGAATATTAATATCATTATCAAAATTAATATTATTGTCAATATTAATGTTACTATCAATCAAAAAATTAATATTAATATTAATATTATTAGTTATTAAAATTGTTATTATGAAAATTTTTATATTAGATTTATTATTAATATTATTATTATTATTATGATTATTATTATTATAAAAATTATTATAAAAATTATACTTAATATTATTTAATAATAATAATAATAATGAAAATAATGATGATAATAATAATAATAATAATAATAATATTATTATTATTATTATTATTATTACTATTTTTATCAAAATTTTATTATTATTATTAATATTATTATTATTATTACTCTTAATAATAAGAATATTTTTATTATTATTTTCTATTATTATATTTATCATTATTATTATTATTATTTTTATTATTATTATTATTGTTTTTATTATTATTATTATATTATATATTATTATATTTAATTAATATTATATTAATATTATTATTAATAGTGATAACAATATATTATTATATTATTAATATTATTATTAATAGTATTATGAATATTATTAATATTATTATGAATATTATTAATATGATAATAAATATTATTCATATCATTATTGTTATTATTATTATTATTATTATTATTATTAGTATCAATATTAATAATAATATTAATATTGTTATTTATATTAAAATTATTGTTATAATTTTTATTAATATTAATATTATTATTAATATCATTATTATTAAAATTCTTTGTTAACAATAAGATTATAAAAATTATTATAAATACTGAAACTAATATTAATATTAATCTTAGTTTTAATATTACATATTTTCTTTTCATTAATATTATTTTCTATTATTATGAATATTATTAATTTGAAAAATATTATTTATATTGTTATTATCATTTTTTTATTATTATATTATTGTTATTATTATTATTATTATTATTGTTATTATTATTATTTTCTAAGATTTTTAATATTAATATTGTTTTAATATTATTATTTTTAATATTATTGCTATTAATTCTTTTTTATATAATTATTATTATTATTATTATTATTATTATTATGATTATTTTTATTATTATTATGTTAATATTATTATTATTATTATTATTATTAATATTAATATTATACTAATAATAAAATTATTATCAATAT
The DNA here is from genome assembly GCF_032717465.1 of Coenobita brevimanus. Classification (NCBI taxonomy): domain Eukaryota; kingdom Metazoa; phylum Arthropoda; class Malacostraca; order Decapoda; family Coenobitidae; genus Coenobita; species Coenobita brevimanus. The sequence continues at coordinate 32,395,348 of NC_136967.1, forward strand.
AATTATTAATTATTATTATTATAATTAATTTTAATGTTGTAATTAATATTAATATTAATTTAATATTATTTTTATTATTACTATTATTATTAATATTAATATGGTTATTAATATTAATGTTATTATTATTATTATTAATATTATTTTTATTAATATTTATACTTTTATTATTCCTGTTAATATTAATATTGCTATTATTATTATTATTAATTATATTTTTATTATTGTTATAATTATTATTAATTTTATTATTAGTATTATTAATAATAATAAAATTATTATTATTAATATTATTATTAATATTATTATTATTACTATTATTATTATTAGACACGGTCAATTAATTCGGAGGACGTGGCCTCCATTGTGAAATGGCACAGTCACACTAATCGCGTGGTTTAAGCACCAAAATAATCGTGGCCAGAAAAACTTATAGGCCGATTTGCATGATTTTGATGCGTCATAGCTCCGCTAATGCTCTCTGCAGGTAAGTCATTGGCAATGCTGCTTTGCCTTATCTACCCAGCCCGCTCCTCCAACCTCAGTGTTTGTCGAGCAGTCAGGCAGTGGTGTTTGACAGCTCGTGGTTCCCTTTAAATCGTCCATAATTCTCCCCTCTCGCCCGAGGCAAAGGCCCTATTGACTCAGTGAGATAATACATTGTATGTGAACATATAGTGACGTAATATTGTCGATGGAACATACATATATGTATTGAAAAACAATTCTGGCCATTAGCAGCCGTTGGGCCTTGGAGCCAGACGATGGTCAGTGTAGCGGTTTCGCCACCCGCCCCCCCCCCCCCGTAGGCCGTATGGCGTGAGTGGAAATACGTATAAATGAAGCAAGGCATAAATATATATTGTATGAAAGATACTGTGGATGGCTTGGTGAAATTATGGAGCCAGCAAGCGTTACGTACGGCATGAAACAGAATGTTGTGAAGGGGCAAACCTGAAGTCGGAGTGGGGAATTAATGGTGTTTTAGGGCTGGAATTATTGTGATTCTGATAGTGTAAATGCGTATGGAATTGTATGAAATATACGTCAAACAAGCTGAGTTTCCATGAACGAGTGTGGTGTGTGCCAAAATAGCGTTTGCCTCATACTCTCAGGGGAGAAGCTGACTCACACACACACTACATAACTCCTCATCTTCTCAAATCCCTGGTCTAACTGGATCAACAATCCCTGGAGGAAGTGAGTTCTCAAATTTTGTTGATATATATAGTAATCTATTACTTCATTACCTCTCCAACTTTCAGACAAATAACCATTTTCTCCTACAGATTACACATATGAAAGAAACTAAATCTCCACAGGTAACTATAGAAGAGTTGTTTATGTGTAGTAGGTTATAACAATAGGAAAACATCCATGGAAGATGTAACAGTCTGTACAGATAGGGGAAAAAAGTTGGTAGCATAGTCTTCAGGCAGGTGTGCAAGGAAAACAGTGTGTAAAAGTTGGTAGCGATCGGAAGAGTAAGCTCACTTTGTTGGCCAATTACTCGAAAACTATTAGATTTATCGATTTCCTGTTACAACCTTCATCAATACCACTAAATTCTACGTCGGATAAATACCAGAATGTAAGCCTTTGGTAGCGTTTTTTGGGGTAAAAGGCTTAGGAAATGTTTTTACTCGTTTATCAGTGACATTCGCCGAGTAATAACCTCACTTTGTCGGCCAGTTACTTGAAAACTATTAGACATCGATTTTCTGTTACAACCATCATCAATACCACTAAATTCTTCGTATGAACAATACAAAATGTAAGCCTTTAGTAGCGTTTTAGGGGTAAAAGGCGTTTTTTTTTTTCCCCTCGCTTTTGTTATCAGTGACATGCGCTCGGAGTACTAACCTCACTTTGTCGTCGGCCAATTACTCGAAAATCCATTAGACTTATCGATTTCTGTAACAACCATACGATCTATACCACTAAATTCTACGTATGATCAATACCAAATGTAAGCATTATGTTACGTTTTGTGCGAGAAAGGCGGTGGAAATGAGTGTCTCTTCATGGGTTGTTACCATTGATTAACGCTCGTAGTAATACTCTCACTTTGTCTATTGGCCAATTACTCGAAAAACTATTGGACGTATCGATTTCACGTTTGAACCATGATAAAGAGCGTATAAATTCTATGTATGTACAATACATAACGATGTAATATTTATGATAAGATTCACGTTGTTACCTAGGCGGGAACATTGCGATACGCCCGTGCCACGCATCACGAAAGTCAATCACGGACAGAGTGCCCTTAATACTTTCTTTCGATTTACTCGAGAACTATGAGGCGAATGGGGTTCTGATTTGAGATAGGAAAGCTGGTGAATTTGGGCATATTACTATGTAATAAAAACATTAGGGTAAGTCTGGGAAAATTTAGCTATCAGAGGTCAGTGAATTTTTTTCCGAAAATGGCTTTCAGCTTTTTTAAGCCATTTTCTCGAAAAGTATACATCATATCTCAACCGGATTTTGTTTCGTTGGAAAGCTGATGAAATTCTCTATAAAAACTTATTAGATCATTTTCCTGTATGATGGAAAACATTCAAACGGCGATGTTGGGAAGTAGAAAACAGTTTACTCGACCATGCTTCCAGGGCTAATAACTTTTTTTGCTGGTGTTTTCCTGTGTTTTGGTCCTGTTTATCAGATAGGAACAAACATCGATGCCTACCTTGAGAAAGGTTTCATGGGAATACATGGATTTTTGGGTGGCGAAAAAAGGCAAGAATGTGTTTCTATTCCCTCAAATTGCTTCGCATTTCAGATCCCAGCCAGGCGGCATCGTCGTATAAAATCGTGAGCCAGAAAATTTATTAAAACTTATCGTGAGCAGGAGGGTTAATATTATTATTACTTAAATAATTTTATTTTCATTAATATTATTATTATTATTAATGTTATGTAAATTAGTGATAAATAAGGTTGTTAAAAAATATTATTATTTTTAATATTTTTAATTTTATTTTTAGTATTATTAATTTTATTATTAATAAAATTAATATTGTTATTAATATTATTAATTTTTTGTATTAATATTATTAATATTATAATTATTATTATTCACATTATTATTAATATTGTTAATATTATCATTAATAGTAATAACATTAATAATATTATTAGTGTTAATTATTAATATTATTGATGATGTTATCGAAAATAATATTAATATTATTATCAATATTATTAATATTGTTATTAATATTAATAATATTATTAAATATTATCAATAATATTATTATCACAATTAATATTATTAATAATAATATTATTATTAAATATTATTGTTAATATTATTTTTCATAATTAACACATTATTAATATCATTATCATCATCATCATCGTCATCATCCGGACCTCCTTTCCCACTCAAGGTCAGGGTGATGAGTAGAAATGTCCAGACAGCCCAAAATTGCCCAATCCATTGGGCCACGCTTCCACTCACTCATTATTCAAGCCCCAGATTCCTGACTCCTATCGAATAAGCCAAAAAACATTCACCACGTTCTGTAGCTTCAAAATCTTATCTGACAGAGTCCCAGTCCAGACGCTGCCACGTTAAAAAGGGGTGCCAAAAATCACTAACCATGCACTTCTCAGAAATTCATCCAGCCAGCTCGATCACGTGTCAGTTCCCTAGCCTCCACGACTTCCAAACCTCTCATCCTTACACACTCATCCACCATATCTCTCCATCTTCACCTGTGGACTACCTTTGCCTCCTTTCTCCTTCGAATTCACTCAGATATACCTTCTTCACCACTCTTATTGATATCCATTCTCTCCACATGACCATACCCACATCTCCAGAACACTCTCTTCAATTCTGGTGCCCACCGACTTCCTCACTCCGCATCTTTCTACAAATCACAATATTTCGTATCCTATCCACCCTCTGTACTCCACATACATTCCTCAGCAGTCCCATCTCTACTGCTCTTACTCTAGACTTTTCATTTTCATTCAACACCATAGACATATTCATGGTAATAATATTAACATTAATGATACTAATATTAATAATATTAATAATAATAATATTAATATCAATAATAATATTATTATTAATAATGTTATTAAAAATATTATTATTAAAATAATAATATTAATAGTATTAAAAATATCATTAATAATAATAATAATAATAATAATAATGATAATAAAATTAATACTTATAGTATTAAGAAGAATAATATTAATAATAATATTAGTATTAATAATAATAATAATAGTATTAATAATAATACTATTAATAATACTAATATTAATAATAATATTGATAATAAAATTAATAATAATTTTTTGATAATAATATTATTAACAATAACATTAAAATCAATTTTAAAAATAATATTAATAATAATACAAATAATAACGTTATTAATAATATTAATAATAAAATTATTTGCATTCTTAATGATAATATTACTGTAATATAAATGATGATATTATTATTATTATTATTAAAAAAATAACAATATTAACAATAATAATATTCTATCTATCTATTGCCAGACGCCTCAATCCCGATTTGGGGTGGCCACAAACAAATCGCCTCCAAGTCGCCACTGTCCCCAGCCATTTTCACTGCCCTGCTCCCCAACTCACACCCCCTTTCTCATATACTTCTCCACCCCATCCCTCCATCTCATCCTCGGCCTCCTCTCCCTCTTCCCCCTCCACCTCACTTACATACACTCTCTTTGTCAGTCTTTTCACCCTCTATCCTCTCCACATGGCCAAACCACCTCAGTGTGTTCCTCATAACGCTTCCTATCACATCCACATCCACACCATAACGCTCATTTATATCCTCATTCGTCAGCCTGTCTCTCCATGTGACTCCACAGGCTCCTCTTAAATAACTCATTTCCACTGCTCTCACTCTTCACTTGTTTCCTTCCAACAACGTCCAAGCTTCACTTCCATACGTTGGAGTTGGTATCACAATACTGTCATGTAGTAACTTTTTCAGTTCCGTGCTCACTTCCCTGTTTCTTATCACTGCTTTCAAAGAACCAGCAACCTTTCTTCCCTGCTGTACCCTTTCAAGCACTTCACCCTCCAAACCTCCATCCTTACTCATCACACTACCCAAGTACTTATACGTACTCACATTTTCCAATTCCTCACTGTCCAACCCTCGCTGTCACATTGACTGACTTCACCTCTCTCAAAGACCATCACTTTACTCTTGCCTACATTCACCTTTAGATTCAGTTTCTTACACACTCTCCCAAACTCATCCACCAAGCCTTGCAGCTCCCTTTCGTCTTCATTTAAGAACACAGTATCATCTGCAAACAACAGTACAGGGAGGTTTTACAAACACTCATCCTCTCTCACCAGGCTTGCCACTCCAACATCCACTACCCTACCTTGTACCTCTTTTATTACCCCCATCCATGTACAGATTGAACAACCATGGAGACATGACACATCCTGTTTCAACCCAACTTTCAAAGAGAAAAATTCACTTAGTTCACCATCCACACGCACTTCAGCCTTCGCACCATCGTACATACTTTTTACAGCATTCAACAACTTCCCATCTACTCCATATATTCTTAACACTTTCCACAGTCCTTGTCTATCCACCCAGTCATATGCTTTCTCCAAATCCATGAAAGCCGCACTTGTACAACTTCTTTCCCTTCTCACTAGAAACTTTTCCACTAAAAGATCTAAGAATGGAATGTCTGATCTACACAACCTCTTCCCTTCCTAAAGCCTCCCTGTCTCTTCTCCAACTAATTTCTCTGTTCTTCTCTCTATACTATTTCAATAAGTATCCTACCGCATACAATTTTCCTATTATACTAAGAAGACAAATGCCCCTATGATTTACCACACGCTCTTCTTTTTCCCCTTTTCCTTTGTACAGGGGAATAATTATCTTACCCACTTCCAATCCTCCGGGACTTCTACCTTCCTCCCAGGCCAATCTGCAAATCTTCCTCACCCATTCTACTACTATCTCTCCCCATGCTTCAGCATTTCACCACACATTCCATCAATTCCTGGGGCTTTCCCCGATTTAACTTTTCTTCATTGCTTCCATAACTTCTATCCTACTGATTTCTTCCTGTCTTCTCACCTCCCTCCTTCTCCCAGCCATTCCCTAGCCATCATTATACCGCATTACTTCCCTCCACTATGTTCAACAATTCCTTAAAGTGTTCTCTCCATCTGCTCACTCTATCTCCTTCTCCACTATGTAATCTACCATTTTTATCTTTCACTCCTGCTAACCCTTCCACTTCCACCCTGTCTTACTCTTTTCACCTCTTTCCCAGAACATTTTCACTTTGGTCCCTCCACTTTACACTCAGAATTCCTTCCAAATTCCTCATCCACTCTCATTTCTTTACTCTCTCTTACTAATCTTTTCACCTCTCTCTTTCTTTCTACATATAACTTTCTCCTTCCGCCTCTCAACTTCTTCCACGCCCCTATTTCTCATCCATTCATTGTATGCTTTCTTCTTTTGTGCCACAGTCTGTTTCATCTCTTCAGTCCACCACGCTGTTCCTTGCACCCCCTCCGTCTTCTCTTCCTTCCACACACCACATCACTTGCTGCACATATATCCTATTCTGCAAATATCCTACACACACCCCTTTCACATCTCCCATCTGCTCCAATTCATATTTGCCCAATCGTTCTTCCACTTCTCTCTTACTTACTCTGCCTTTTTCTCATCCTCTTGTAACCTTTCCACTCTCCTTGCAACTACTCCTTCCTCTCGTCTTTCCCTTCTTCTATTCCTCCATCTTACTTGAATTCTAATTCTGGCCACCACCAAGTAGTGGTCAGAAAGTCCATTCCCCAACCTCTATAAACTCTTGCATCCATTACACATTCTTCGCATCCTTTCATCCACACACATATAATCAATCATTGCCTTCCTTTCATTCAGTTCACCACCCACCCCTTCTCATCACTCGCCACGTATACCTGTGGATCATTTTATGCACTGAAGAGAGGGTATTGATATCACCAACCCCACCCCCCTAGTACAAATGTCCACTAACGCACTCCCATTCTCATCTATCTCAGCAGGCAAAATACCCACCCCACTCACCAACTATTCCATCCACCTTCACATTCCCTACTTTTACCATTCATATCACCGATCAAAAACTCTCCATTCCTTCCAAACTTCTCGGTCTTCGATGCACACTTCTACATTTTGTCCAGAACTTTTCTCTCACTCTTCTAGCACAATCTTGCGTTGGTATGACACGCGACACCTTTTAATCGTCTACTTATAATAATATTATTAATAATATTAATAATAATATCGTTAATAATAATAATGATAATATTGATAACAATAATAATAATAATAATAATGGTATATAATAATGGTACAATAGGAATAATAATAATAATAATAATAATAATAATAATAATGATAATGATAATATTGTTATTATCATTATTATTATTATTATTTATTATTATTATAATAACTCTTATTATTACTTCTTATTATTATTATTATTATTATTATTAGTTTTTATTTTTAAAAATAATAATAACAAAAATAATAATAATAATAATAATAATAATAATAATAATGATATTAATAATAATAATAGTAATAATAAAATAATAATAATAATAATAATAAAAATAATAATAATAATAATAATAATAATAATGATGATAATAGTAATAATTAATAATACTAATAATTAATAATTTTAATATTAATTAAAAAAATAATTAATAATAATAATAAAAATAATAATATAATAATAATAAAATAAAAATAATAATAATATAATTAAAATATAATCATTAATAATTATATTAATATTAATCATATTATTAATATTAAAAAATAATATAAAACTAGTATTAATAATATGAAAAATATTATTAATAATATTTATAATAATATTAATAATATTAATAATAAAATCTAATAATATTAAACATTATTATCTATAATATTAATAATAATGATGCACAGTGTGGCTTTAGGAGAGGGAGGGGATGCGTGGATCCAGGTGTTTCCTGTGAGACAAGTGTGTGAAAAGTATTTAGCGAAAGGCAAGGATGTGTTTTAGGCATTCATGGATTTAAGAGAAAGCGTATGATAGAATTGATAGGGAGGCTATGTGAACTGTTTTAAGATTGTATGGACTTGATGGTAGGTTACTGTATAAGGGGGTGAAAAGTTTTTATGTAAATAAGCCACAGCGTGTGTAAGAGTGGGAAATGCTGTGAGTGAAGCTGGTTTCCTGTGAGAGTGGGGCTGCGACAGGGATGTGTGATGTGGCCTTTGAATTTGTTTAATATTTACATGGATGGTGTTGCAAGAGAGGTGAATGCAAGTGTTTTAGGTGAAGTCTGAGTCTGGTGAATGTCGATAGGAGAGTGGAATCTTAAGCTGTGCTGCTATTTGCAGATGATACTGCACTGGTGGCTTGATTCAGAGGAGAGACTGAGACAGTTGGTAAGAGGAGTTTGGAAGGGTGTGTGAAAGGAGCAAATTGAAAGTAAATGAGAATAAGAGTAAAGTGATGAAGTGTACGAGGTTGGTAGATGGTAGGAGGATGAGCATAGTTTCCCAGAATGGTGAGTTGCTTGAGGAGGGAGGTGTTTTAAATATTTAGGGTCACATTTTGCTGTGGATGGAAGAATAGATGCAGAAGTGAAGTTTAGAATAAATGAAGTGAGAAAAGGGTGCTGGGAGTGAATGAAAAAAGTATTTAGATGTCGCATACGCTTAGAATGGATGTAAAGAAGAGGGCTGTATGAGGGTCATTTGTGGTACCGACTGCGTTATATGGGGCTGAAACATGGAATATGGGTGTAGCAGAGAGGAAAAGATTTGAATGTAATGGAGATGATGTGTCTGAGGAGTATGTGTGGAGTGACAGCGTATGGATCGAAAAATTGCGAAATGATGAAGTGCGAAGGAGAACTGGAGTTGTTCGGGAGATGGCTGGTAGAGTTGAGCAGAGGGTGTTGCGATGGTTTGGGCGTATGGAGAGAATGGATAATGAGCGATTGGTAGAAAAGATAACTAGATCTGATGTGAGAGGTGTAAGGCTGAGAGGAAGACCACGAATAGGATGGGCGGACAGTGTGAAGAGAGTGCTGGATGCGAGAGGGATGTTTGTTGAGCAAGGAAGAGTGGCTGCGTGTCAGAAATAAATGGAGAGAAATTGTGAATGAATGAAGGTGATGACGCAGCCTGAGGGATATTGTCCCGCATTTGGTCTGATCAGCTACGTCAGGTCAAGTGCGGGTAAGGGTATGGGTCTGTTATGATGTGGCAGGGGTAAAACGAGCTCTGCTGTCGAATTTCTGCGGATGTCAGTGATTGCATTGCATTAGCGCAGTTGACCCTTGTGCGGTGTGGTGCGGTGAGGATGCTGTCCCGTTCTCCCCTTGGGGCTAAGATCATGCGAATGAATGTGTTTGAATGGATGAGTAAATGGGGAGTGTGTCGTCCTGTCTCGGCTACCTCCCTTTCCTGGGGGAAGCAGCCTAGGTATATAGATAGGTAGATTATTATTATTATTATTATTATTATTATTGTTATTATTATTATTATTATTATTATTATCATTATTAAATTGTTGTTGTTGTTGTTGCTGTTAATTTAGTGGTGGTAATATATTCATACCAGTATTTTCTATGACACATTTTCTTCATTTATGTTGGATTTTTTGGCAGAGATTCATGGCTTTCGGACGTTTTGTAGGTTGCATAGTTTATGTGTATGCAGGCGATTGTGCTTAGTTCCATTTTCTGGCGGGGTGGTAGTTAGTCTGCCAAAGCTATTTAGAGCCCCCTGGCTTCAGAAACTTCCTGACGACACACAGTTCCACGACGACACCGCAAAACTCAGCCAGGAGACAGGGCATTGTGTGCTGGGCATTCCTGAGGCCCTGTCTTCCCCCTTCCACCTCACTCAAGACAACCCACCACCAACCGGGCTACAGCAAGGCCCGGTCTCCGGTCCGAATGAGGAGAGAATCAACAACAACAACAACAACAGCTTCCACGAGCAGTTCGGGTGGAGGAGCAGCCAGAGCAACATGTTCTTCCCAGCCTGTCAGGCCCACCACAGGGAGCTCCACACATCCTCCACACCCACTACTCCTTCCCCACCCACCACCACCTCGGGGAAGGTCAAGTAGGTACAGCTTCAGGTCAGGTTATGGCTTCATCACGAGGATGGACAACCAGCAGGACATTTTGTCCACTGCACCGCCATCAAAAAGCCAAACCTCAGGAAGGTTGGAGAAAGTCCTTGGTGGAGGGAGAGAGTGGAGTGTACTATCAGAAGAGAGAGTAAGAGGCCAGAAGCTGCCTCTGTCACCGGCCCTTCTGGCAGCCCCCAGATCGACGAAAACATCCACGTTGATTGTGCAGCTGCTGAGGGTAATACCACCCATGCCCACAAAACTGCATGCACACAATCTGCAGTTGGAAATCCACAAGAAGACCGAGCAGCCCTCACCATATTAATCCCTCTGCGGCTCCGCCACACAACACAAACTGCCACCGATCTCCATCCCTGAAGAGGCAGTCAATGTGGTCACCTGCCCCCCAGCCTCCTCTGCCCTCTTAAAATGGGAAGAAGACCCCAAGAGCAAGAAGAGCCAGGAACAATATATCCCCAGGGCAAGAAGACCCGGGGAAATAGCCCATAACCACAACCCGGAAAAAAGACCTCAGGACAACTGTCAGGGAAAAATTCTCGGAGAAATCCCTGGAAAGTCCCTACAACTGAGATAGGATCTAGTTATGTCCACCAGGTAATAACTGGTCTGTCTAGGCACAGCTGAGATAGGATCTAGTTATGTCCACCAGGTAATAACTGGTCTTTCTGTCTAGCGCCCACAGCTGAGATAGGATCTAGTTATGTCCACCCAGGTAATAACTGGTCTGTCTAAGCACAGCTGAGATAGGATCCTAGTTATGTCCACCAGGTAATAACTGGTCTGTCTAAGCACAGCTGAGATAGGATCTAGTTATGTCCACCAGGTAATAACTGGTCTGTCTAGGCACAGCTGAGATAGGATCTAGTTATGTCCACCCAGGTAATAACTGGTCTGTCTAAGCACAGCTGAGATAGGATCTAGTTATGTCCACCAGGTGATGAATAACTGGTCTGTCTAGGCACAGCTGAGATAGGATCATGAAGTTATGTCCACCAGGTAATAACTGGTCTGTCTAAACACCTTTGAGATAGGATCTAGTTATGTCCACCAGGTAATAACTTTGGTCTGTCTAGGCACAGCTGAGATAGGATCTAGTTATGTCCACCAGGTAATAACTGGTCTGTCTAGGCACAGCTGAGATAGGATCTAGTTATGTCCACCAGGTAATAACTGGTCTGGTATAAGCACAGCTGAGATAGGATCATAGTTATGTCCACCAGGTAATAACTGGTCTGTCTAGGCACAGCTGAGATAGGATCTAGTTATGTCCACCAGGTAATAACTGGCCTGTTTAGAAACAATTTTAGGAAGGACCTTGTAATATTTACTTTTTTTTATCAGGACAGATCTGATTTTCATAATGTAGGTGACGCATGAACTTTTATTTAACTAACGACGACATTGTCTCTCTCTCTCTCTGTCTCTGTCTCTCTCTCTCTCTTTCGACATAGACGTAGATAGATAGATACATATATATAGATAGATAGATAAATAGATAGCGATATGTTTATTTGTCTATATATCTGTCACTATGTTATCAACTTACCTCACTTTTCAGGTTACTTCTACTTCTTTATCCTAACAGGTGTCACGTCATAAAAATTGCAGGCATCATCGACTTCTTCCTTGAAGGTGGCATCGACTTCTGCTTGCTGGAAACATCGACTTTTCTTTTTGAAGGGTGAAACTGATTTCCTGATGCAAGTAATGCTCCATTTCATTGCGAATGGAGCGGATTCCTCTCTACACGTGACGTCGGCCTCTTTCTGCGAGTAACGGGAAATCTATTCGCAGGTGACCTGGACTTTATATCACGGCAGGGGAAACCGACGACAAAGTATCCAGGTAAGAGTTCGTTCCTTCATTTTCTTTTACATTTAGTCTCTCTCTCTCTCTCTCTCTCTCTCTCTCTCCAATATTGACTTGTTTCTTTGCAGATGGCATGATCTTACCTTCCGCTCACGTCGTCTTGTCATCCATTGCAAGTGATGGCAAATTCTTGTCTTCAGTTGCCAAAGTCTAAATCTTGTGAGGTGGCATCACCTTCTAATCGCAGATGTAATCAACTTGTGTGTGCAGGTGATGTCGAGTACTTTCTGCACGGACATAGACTTCTCTTTGCTGGTTGCTGCTGATATCGAACGCTCTTTGCTAATGATGTTGAGTTCTCTCTGCAGATAAAGCATTAAAGACTTCTTAATGCAGGTGACGTAGACTTCTTTCTTTAGGTGACATATTATTTACTAGCAATGTAGAGAGTGGACTTTTCTCTGCCTTCTCTCTACAAGTGGACCCGCCTTTGGTCTGCAGGAAACACCGACTACTCTCTGCAGGTGATTTCGACTACTCTCTGCAGGTAACACCGTCTACTCTCTGCAGGTAACACCGCCTACTCTCTGCAGATAACACCGTCTACTCTCTGCAGGTAACACCAACTACTCTCTGCAGGTAACACCAACTACTCTCTACGCAGGTAACACCAAGTACTCTCTGCAGGTAACACCAACTACTCTCTGCAGAGGTAACACCAACTACTCTCTGCAGGTCAACACCGACTACTCTCTGCAGGTAACACCAACTACTCTCTGCAGGTAACACCAACTACTCTCTGCGAAAAGGTAACAGCGACTACTCTCTGCAGGTAACACCAACTACTCTCTGCAGGTAACACCAACTACTCTCTGCAGGGGTAACACCGATTACTCTCTGCAGGTAACACCGACTACTCTCTGCAGGTAACACCAACTTACTCTCTGGCAGGTAACACCAACTACTCTCTGCAGGTTAACACGGACTACTCTTTGCAGGTAAGCACCAACTACTCTCTGCAGGAAACACCAACTACTCTCTGCAGTCTTAACACCAACTACACTCTGCAGGTAACACAGACTACTCTCTGCAGGTAACACCAACTACTACTCTGCAGGTAACACCTAGAGCTACTCTTTGCAGGTAACACCAACTACTCTTTGCAGGTAACAAACACTTCACTCTGCAGGTGGCGCCGACTACCTCTCTTGCAGGTAACGTCAACTACTCTGCAGAGGTAACGTCAACTTATCTCTACAGGTGACGCTCGGCTTCTTTAATGTGGGAAACGTCAACTTCTATTTATAGGGATCCAGCCTAATTACCATCATCATTACTACTGTTATCGTCACTATTAGTATTATTGTTACTACTACTACAACTACTACTACTACTACTACTATTACTACTCTTACTACTATTACTATTACTACTTCCACTGTTACTACTGGGCTAATAGTACTGCTACTTGTTATTATTATTATTATTATTTTGTACTATTATTATTATTATTATTATTATTTTTTTATTATTATTATTATTATTATTATTATTATTATCATTATTATTATTGAAATTTTCATTATTATTAATATTATTATCTCAATTAATATTATTATTAATATTATTATATTATTAATAATATTGTAAAATTAACTTTATTATTACTAATAATATTAATATTAATATTATAATTATTAATATTAATATTATAATATTTATATTATTAATATTAAATTTAGTATTATTACTAATATTAATATTATTTATTAAATATAATTTTAACTTCATTAATATTAATATTAATATTAGTAATATTATCAATATGAATATTATTATATATATTAATATTATTATCAATATCAATATTATAATTCAATACTAATATTCATATTAATATTAATATTTTTATCAATATTAATATCATTATCAAAATTAATATTATTATCAATATTAATATTACTATCAATCAAAAAATTAATATTACTATTAATATTAAAATTGTTATTATTATCAAAAATTTTTATATTAAATTCAAATTATTATTATTATTATTATTCAAAATATTATTATTATTATTCATTATTATTATTAAAATTATCATTATTATTAATATTTTTATCTCTGTTAATATTATTATTAATATTATTATATTATTAATAATATTGTAATTAACTTTATTTTTACTAATATTATTAATATTAATATTTATAATTATTAATATTAATATTATAATATTTATATTATTAACATTAATTTTAATATTATTACTAATATTAATATTATTATTAAATATAATTTTAACATTAATATTAATATTAATATTAACCTAATATTATCAATATGATTATTATTATATATATTAATATTATTATCAATATCAATATTATAATCAATACTAATATTCATATTAATATTACTATTAATATATTTTATCAATATTAATATCATTATCAAAATTAATATTATTATCTAATATTAATATTACTATCAACTCAAAAATTAATAATTACTATTAATATTACTATTAATATTAAAAATTGTTATTATTATCAAAAATTTTATATTAAATTTATTATTAAATATTAATATTATTATTATTAATTATTATTATTATTATTAAGATTATTTTAAAATTTTTTTTAATACCTAATATTTTAATAAATAATAATAATAAAAAAAAATAATAATAATAATAATTTTATTATTTATATTTTTATTATTATTATCTATTACTATTATTATTAAAATTTTATCATAATCATTATTAATATTATTATTATTATTACTGTAATAATAATAATAAAAATATTATTATTATTATTATTATTATTATTATTTTTATCATTATTATAATTATCACTATTATTATTATTTTTATTATTATTATTATTATCATTATTATTATTATTATTATTTTTATTATTATTATATTATTATTATTATTATTATTATTATTATTATTATTATTACATTTAATTAATATTATATTAATATTATTAATAATAGTGATAACTCTATTATTATATTATTATTAATTTTATTATTATGAATATTATTAATATTATAATTAATATTATTCATATCATTATTATTATTATTATTATTATTATTATTATTAGTATCAAAATTAATAATAATATTAATATTGTTTTTTATATTAAAATTATTGTTATAATTTTTATTGATATTATCATAATTAATATCATTATTATTATTATTAAAATATCATTATTATTTTAAAATTTTTTGTTAATATTAATATTATGAAAATTATTATAAATATTAATACTAATATTAATATTAATCTTAATTTTAATATTACATATTTTCTTTCATTAATATTAATTTTATTATTACGAATATTATTAATTTGAAAATATTATTTTTATTGTTATTATTATCATTTTTATCATTATTATTATTATTATTATTATTATTATTATTATTATAATTATGATGATGATGATGATGATTATTATTTTTAATATTTTTGATATTAATATTGTTTTTAATATTATTATTATTATTATTGCTATTAATACTTTATTATATTATTATTATTATTATTAATAATATTATTGTTACTATTATTATTATTACTATTATTATAATTAATATTAATATTATTACTAATAATAAAATTATTATTAATATAATTATTAATATTATTATTATTATAATTAATTTTAATGTTGTAATTAATATTAATATTATTAATTTTAATAATATTATTTTTATTATTAATATTATTATTAATATTAATATAATTATTAATATTAATGTTATTATCATTAATATTACACCGCTTCCCGTCCGATCAGCGAAGTTAAACAATGTTGGGTCTGGTTAATACTTGGATGGGTGACCGCCTGGGAACACCAGATGCTGTTGGCATCCCTAAGTGTCAAGTGGGGTTGGTGGAGGATTAGTGCCCCTCCGTGTAAAACAATTAACTCTAAGCCCTTGGCCACCCCGTTTGGGATACATAGCATCTGGCAATGAATGAATGAAAAAATTATTATTACTGTTAATAATGATAAAATTCTTATTCTTATTCTTATTATTATTATTGGCCATCTGGTCGTGCGGGTGGGACTTGCTGACCTGTGACTGGTCTATGACCGTCTGGGTGGGACTTGCTGACCTGTGACTGGTTTATGACCGTCTGGGTGGTACTTGCTGACCAGTGACTGGTCTATGACCGTCTGGGTGGGACGTTGCTGACCTGTGTCTGGTCTCTGAACACTGTAATTCACAAATATAAAGACACAGGCACCGCAAGGGCTTAGGTCAATTATGAATTGAACTGGAATTGAGAAAAATAAAAAAAAAATAAAATTGATTGAATTGAATTGGACTTGATATCAGTGAACTGATATGAACTGATGACTGCACTGATAAAATAATTTCTGCCAACGGCCATACCACGTTGAGTACGCCGCTTTCCGTCCGATCAGCGAAGTTAAGCAACGTTGGGTCTGGTTAGTACTTGGATGGGTGACCGCCTGGGAACACCAGATGCTGTTGGCATCCCTACGTGTCAAGTGGGGTTGGTGGAGGATTGGTGCCCCTTCCTGTAAAACAATTAACTCTAAGCCCTTGGCCACCCCGTGTGGGATACATGGCGTCTGGCAATGAATTGAATGAATAATAATAAAAAATTTTTATTGTTATTAATATTATTCTTATAAATAATTTTATTTTCGTAATATTATTGTTATTATTAACATTATTATTAGTGATAAAAAAAAGGTTGTTAAAAATATTATTATTATTTTTAATTTTTTTAATTTTATTTTTTAGTATTATTAATTTTATTATTAATAAAATTGATATTATTATTAATATTATTAATTTTTGTATTAATATTATTAATAATATAATTATTTTAATTCACATTGTTATTAATATTGTTAATATTATCATTAATATTATAAATAACATTAATAATATTATTAGTGTTATTATTAATATTATTGATGATGTTATCAATATTATTAATATTATTAATATTATTATCAATATTATTAATATTGTTATTAATATTATTATTATTTAATATTATCAATAATATTATTGTCACAATTAATATTAATAATAATAATATTATTATTAATTATTATTAATAATATTATTTTCATAATTAACATTATTAATATCATTATCATCATCATCATCGTCATCATCCGGACCTCCTTTCCCACCCAAGGTCAGGGTGATGAGTAGAAATGTCCAGACAGCCCAAAATTGCCCAATCCATTGGGCCACGCTTCCACTCACTCATTATTCAAGCCCCCGGATTCCTGACTCTATCGAATAAGCAAAAAACATTCACCACGTTCTGTAGCTTCAAAATCTTATCTGACAGAGTCAGTCCAGACGCTGCCACGTTAAAAAGGGGTGCCAAAAATCACTAACCATGCACTTCTCAGAAATTCATCCAGCCAGCTCGATCACGTGTCAGTTCCCTAGCCTCCACGACTTCCAAACCTCTCATCCTTACACACTCATCCACCATATCTCTCCATCTTCACCTTGGACTACCTTGCCTCCTTTCTCCTTCGAATTCACTCAGATATACCTTCTTCACCACTCTATTGATATCCATTCTCTCCACATGACCATATCATCTCAGAACACTCTCTTCAATTCTGGTGCCCACCGACTTCCTCACTCCGCATCTTTCACAAATCACATTATTTCGTATCCTATCCACCCTCTGTACTCCACATACATTCCTCAGCAGTCCCATCTCTACTGCTCTTACTCTTGACTTTTCATTTTCATTCCACACCATAGTCATATTCATGGTAATAATATTAACATTAATGATATTAATATTAATAATATTAATAATAGAAATAGTAATATTAGTAATAAAAATATTAATATCAATAATAATATTATTAATAATATTATTATTAAAATAATAATATTAATAATATTAATATAAATATTAATAGTATTAAAAATAACATCAATAATAATAATAATAATAATAATAATAATAATAATAATGATAAAATTAATAATTACAGTATTAAGAATAATAATATTAATAATAAAATTAGAATTAATAATAATAATAATAGTATTAATAATAATTCTATTAAAAATAGTAATATTAATAATAATATTAATAATAAAATTAATAATAAATTTTTAATAATAATATTATTAATAATAATATTAAAATCAATTTTAAAAATAATATTAATAATAATACAAATAATAACGTTATTAATAATATTAATAATAAAATTGTTTGCATTCTTAATGATAATATTATTGTAATATAAATGATGATATTATTATTATTATTATTAAAATAACAATATAAACAATAATAATATTCTATCTATCTATTGCCAGACGCCTCAATCCCGTATGGGGTGGCCACAAACAAATCGCCTCCAAGTGGCCCTGTCCCCAGCCATTTCACTGCCCTGCTCCCAACTCACACCCCCCTTTCTCATATACTTCTCCACCCCATCCCTCCATCTCATCCTCGGCCTCCCCCTCCCTCTTCCCCCCTCCACCTCACTCACATACACTCTCTTTGTCAGTCTTTCACCCTCTATCCTCTCCACATGGCCAAACCACCTCAGTGTGTTCCTCATAACGCTTCCTATCACATCCACATCCACACCACAACGCTCCTTTATATCCTCATTCGTCAGCCTGTCTCTCCATGTGACTCCACAGGCTCCTCTTAAATAACTCATTTCCACTGCTCTCACTCTTCACTTGTTTCCTTCCAACAACGTCCAAGCTTCACTTCCATACGTTGGAGTTGGTATCACAATACTGTCATGTAGTAACTTTTTCAGTTCCGTGCTCACTTCCCTGTTTCTTATCACTGCTTTCAAAGAACCAGCAACCTTTCTTCCCTGCTGTACCCTTTCAAGCACTTCACCCTCCAAACCTCCATCCTTACTCATCACACTACCCAAGTACTTATACGTACTCACATTTTCCAATTCCTCACCGTCCAACCTCGCTGTACATTGACTGACTTCACCTCTCTCAAAGACCATCACTTTACTCTTGCCTACATTCACCTTTAGATTCAGTTTCTTACACACTCTCCCAAACTCATCCACCAAGCCTTGCAGCTCCCCTTCGTCTTCATTTAAGAACACAGTATCATCTGCAAACAACAGTACAGGGAGTTTACAAACACTATCCTCTCTCACCAGGGCCACTCCAACATCCACTACCCTACCTTGTACCTCTTTTATTACCCCAACCAGGTACAGATTGAACAACCATGGAGACATGACACATTCCTGTTTCAACCCAACTTTCAAAGAGAAAAATTCACTTAGTTCACCATCCACACGCATTTCAGCCTTCGCACCATCGTACATACTCTTCACAGCATTCAACAACTTCCCATCTACTCCATATATTCTTAACACTTTCCACAATCCTTATCTATCCACCCTGTCATATGCTTTCTCCAAATCCATGAAAGCCGCGTACAACTTCTTTCCCTTCTCTAGAAACTTTTCCACTAAAGAACTAAGAATGAATATCTGATCTACACAATCCCTTCCCTTCATAAAGCCTCCCTGTTCTTCTCCAACTAATTTCTCTGTTCTTTCTCTAACTCGGTCAATAAGTATCCTACCATACACTTTTCCTATTACACTAAGAAGACAAATGCCCCTGTGATTACCACACACTTCTTTTTCCCCTTTTCCTTTGTACAAGGGAATAATTATACCTGACTTCCAATCCTCCGGGACTCTACCTTCCTCCCAGGCCAATCTGCACATCTTCCTCATCCATTCTACTACTATCTCTCCCCCATGCTTCAGCATTTCACCACACACTCCATCAATTCCTGGGGCTTTCCCCGATTTAACTTTCTTCATTGCTTCCACAACTTCTATCCTACTGATTTCTTCCTGTCTTCTCACCTCCCTCCTTCTCCCAGCCATTCCCCAGCCACTTATACTCGCATTACTTCCATCCTCTATGTTCAACAATTCCTTAAAGTGTTCTCTCCATCTGCTCACTTTTTCTCCCTTCTCCACTAGTAATCTACCATTTTTATCTTTCACTCCCCTGCTAACTTTACTTCCACCCTGTCTTACTCTTTTCACCTCTTTCCAGAACATTTTCTTCTACAGTCCCTCCACTTTACACTCAAATTCCTTCCAAATTCCTCCTCCACTCTCTTCTTACTCTCTCTTACTAATCTTTTCACCTCTCTCTTTCTTTCTACATATAACTCTCTCTTCCGCCTCTCAACTTCTTCCACGCCCCTATTTCTCATCCATTCATTGTATGCTTTCTTCTTTTGTGCCACAGTCTGTTTCATCTCTTCAGTCCACCACTCTGTTCCTTGCACCCCCCTCCGTCTTCTCTTCCTTCCACACACCACATCACATGCTGCACATATATCTTCTGTAAATATCCTACACACACCTTCCACGTCTCCCATCTGCTCCAATTCATATTTGCCCAATCGTTCCTCCACTTCTCTCTTATACCCTGCCTTTTTCTCATCCTCTTGTAACCTTTCCACTCTCCTTGCAACTACTCCTTCCTCTCGTCTTTCCCTTCTTCTATTCCTCCATCTTACTTGAATTCTAATTCTGGCCACCACCAAGTAGTGGTCAGAAAGTCCACTCCCCCAACCTCTATAAACTCTTGCATCCATTACACATCTTCGCATCCTTTCATCCACACACACATATAATCAATCATTGCCTTCCTTTCATTCAGTTCACCACCCACCCTTCTCATCACTCGCCATGTATACCTGTGGATCATTTTATGCCTGAAGAGGGTATTGGCTATCACCAATCCCTTCCCAGAACAAATGTCCACTAACGCACTCCCATTCTCATCTATCTCAGCAGGCACACCCCTCTCACCAACTATTCCATCCACCTTCACATTCCCTACTTTACCATTCATATCACCGATTAAAAACTCTCATTCCTTCCAAACTTTTCCATGCACACATCTCCATTTGTCCAGAACTCTTCTCTCACTCTTCTAGCACAATCTTGCGTTGGCGCATATGCACACACAATCGCCCACATAATAATATTACTAATAATGTTAATAATAATATCATTAATAATAATAATAATAATAATATTGATAACAATAATAATAATAATAATGGTAATAATAATAGCAATAACAGCAATAATAATAATAATTATAATAATAATAATAATAATGATAATGATAATACTGTTATTATTATTATTATTATTATTATTATTATTATTATTTATTATTATTATTATTATAACTCTTATTATTACTCTTATTATTATTATTATTATTATTATTTTTCATATTAAAAATAATAATAACAATAATAAAATAATAATAATAATAATAATAATAATAATAATAATAATAATGAAAATAATAATAATAATAATAATAATAATAAAATAATAATAATAATAATAAAAATAATAATGATAATAATAATAATTAATAATACTAATAATTAATACTAATAATTAATAATAATAATAATAATAATAATAATAATAATAATAATAATAATAATATTATTATTATTATTAGTATTATTATTATTATTACTATTATTATTATAAATAATAATTATAATGAAAAATAATAATAATATAATTAAAAATATAATCATTAAAAATTATATTAATATTAATAATGATATTAATATTAATAAAAATATAAAACTAGTATTAATAATATCAAAAATATTATTAATAATATTTATAATAATATTAATAATATTAATGATAAAACTAATAATATTAACATCAATATGTATAATATTAATAACAATGATGCACAGTGTGGCTTTAGGAGAGGGAGGGGATGCGTGGATCAGGTGTTTCCTGTGAGACAAGTGTGTGAAAAGTATTTAGCGAAAGGCAAGGATGTGTTTTGGGCATTCATGGATTTAGAGAAAGCGTATGATAGAATTGATAGGGAGGCTATGTGAACTGTTTTAAGATTGTATGGACTTGATGGTAGGTTACTAAAAGGGGTGAAAAGTTTTTATGTAAATAATACAGCGTGTGTAAGAGTGGGAAATGCTGTGAGTGACTGGTTTCCTGTGAGAGTGGGGCTGCGACAGGGATGTGTGATGTGGCCTTGGTTGTTTAATATTTACATGGATGGTGTTGCAAGAGAGGTGAATGCAAGTGTTTTAGGTGGAGGTCTGAGTCTGGTGAATGTCGATGGTGGAGAGTGGAATCTTAAGCAGCTGCTATTTGCAGATGATACTGCACTGGTGGCTGATTCAGAGGAGAGATTGAGACAGTTGGTAGAGGAGTTTGGAAGGGTGTGTGAAAGGAGCAAATTGAAAGTAAATGAGAATAAGAATAAAGTGATGAAGTGTTCGAGGTTGGTAGATGGTAGGAGGATGAGCATAGTTTTGAATGGTGAGTTGCTTGAGGAGGTAGAGTGTTTTAAATATTTAGGGTCACATTTTGCTGTGGATGGAAGAATAGATGCAGAAGTGAAGTTTAGAATAACTGAAGTAGGAAAGGTGCTGGGAGGAATGAAAAAAGTATTTAGATGTCGTTCGCTTAGAATGGATGTAAAGAGAAGGGTGTATGAGGGTGTTGTGGTACCGACTGCGTTATATGGGGCTGAAACATGGAATATGGGTGTAGCAGAGAGGAAAAGTTTGAATGTAATGGAGATGATGTGTCTGAGGAGTATGTGTGGAGTGACGCGTATGGATCGAGTGCGAAATGATGAAGTGCGAAGGAGAACTGGAGTTGTTCGGGAGATGGCTGGTAGAGTTGAGCAGAGGGTGTTGCGATGGTTTGGGCGTATGGAGAGAATGAATAATAAGCGATTGGTAAAAAAGATAACTAGATCTGATGTGAGAGGTGTAAGGCTGAGAGGAAGACCACGAATAGGATGGACGGACAGTGTGAAAAGAGTGCTGGATGCGAGAGGGATGTTTGTTGAGCAAGGAAGAGTGGCTGTGCGTGTCAGAAATAAATGGAGAGAAATTGTGAATGAATAAGTGATGACGCAGCCCTGAGGGGATATTGTCCCGCATTTGGTCTGATCAGCTAGTTAGGTCAGGTGCGGGTAAGGGTATGGGTCTGTTATGATGTGGCAGGGGTAAACGAGCTCTGCTGTCGGGCCCTGCTGCGGATGTCACTGATTGCATTGCGCAGTTGACCCTTGTGCGGTGTGGTGCGGTGAGGATCTGTCCATTCTACCCTTGGGGCTAAGATGCGAATGAATTTGTTTGAATGGATGAGTAATTGGGGAGTGTGTCGTCCTGTCTCGGCTACCTCCCTTTCCTTGGGGGAAGCAGCCTAGGTATATAGATAGATAGATTATTATTATTATTATTATTATTATTATTATTATTATTATTATTATCATTATTAAATTGTTGTTGTTGTTGTTGCTGTTAATTTAGTGGTAACATATTCACATCAGTATTTTCCATGACATATTTTCTTCATTGTTGGATTTTTGGCAGAGATTCATGGCTTTCGGGCGGTTTTAGGTGCATAGTTTATGTGTATGCGGGCGGTGTTTAGTTCCATTTTCTGGCGGGTGGTAGTTAGTCTGCCAAAGCTATATAAGGCCTGGCCGAAGCTTCCACGACGACACACACCGCAAACTCAGCCAGGAGACAGGGCGTGTGTGCTGGGCATTCCCCAGGCCCTGTCTTCCCCCTTACCTCACTCAAGACAACCACCACCAACCGGGCTACAACAAGGCCCGGTCTCCTCGAATGAGGAGAGAATCAACAATAACAACAACAGCTTCCACGAGCAGTTCGGGTGGAGGAGCAGCCAGAGCAAAATGTCCTTCCCAGCCTGCCAGGCCCAACACAGGGACGCACACATCCTCCACACCCCCCACTACTCCTTCCCCACCCACCACCACCTCGGGGAAGGTTAAGTGGTACAGCTTCAAGCCAGGTTATGGCTTCATCACGAGGATGGACAACCAGCAGGACATTTTGTCCACTGCGCCGCCATCAAAAAGCCAAACCTCAGGAAGGTTGGAAAGTCCTTGGTGGAGGGGGAGAAAGTGGAGTGTACTGTCAGAAGAGGGAGTAAGAGGCCAGAAGCTGCCTCTGTCACCGGCCCTTCTGGCAGCCCCAGATCGACGAAAACATCCACGTTGATGTGCAGCTGCTGAGGATAATACCACCCATGCCCACAAAACTGCATGCACACAATCTGCAGTTGCAAATCCACAAGAAGACCGAGCAGCCCTCACCATATTAATCCCTCTGCTGCTCCGCCACAACAAACTGCCCTCGATCTCCATCCCTGAAGAGGCAGTCAATGTGGTCACCCCTGCCCCCCAGCCTCCTCTGCCCTCTTAAATGGAAGAAGACCCCAAGAGCAAGAAGAGCCAGGAACAAGATATCCCCGGGGCAAGAAGACCCGGGGAAATAGCCCTACACCCGGAAAAGAAGACCTCAGGACAACTGTCAGGAAAAATTCTCGAAGAATCCCTGAAAAGTCCCTACAACTGAGATAGGATCTAGTTATGTCCACCAGGTAATAACTGGTCTGTCTAGGCACAGCTGAGATAGGATCTAGTTATGTCTACTAGGTAATAACTGGTCTGTCTAGGCACAGCTGAGATAGGATCTAGTTATGTCCACCAGGTAATAACTGGTCTGTCTAGGCACAGCTGAGATAGGATCTAGTTATGTCCACCAGGTAATAACTGGTCTGTCTAGGCACAGCTGAGATAGGATCTAGTTATGTCCACCAGGTAATAACTGGTCTGTCTAGGCACAGCTGAGATAGGATCTAGTTATGTCCACCAGGTAATAACTGGCCTGTTTAGAAACAATTTAGGAAGGACCTTGTAATATTTATTTTTTTTTATCAGGATAGATCGATTTTCATAATGTAGGTGACGCAGACTTTCATTTAACTAACGACGACATTCTCTCTCTCTCTCTCTTTCGACATAGATGTGGATAGATGGATACATATATATAGATAGATAGATAAATAGATAGCGATATGTTTCTTTATCTATATATCTGTCAGTATGTTATCAACTTATCTCTCTTTTCAGGTTATTTCTACATCGTTATCCTAACAGGTGTCACGTCATAAAAATTGCAGGCATCATCGACTTCTTCCTTGAAGGTGGCATCGACTTCTGCTTGCTGGAAACATCGACTTTTCTCTGAAGGTGAAACTGATTTCCCGATGCAAGTAATGTCCATTTCATTGCGAATGGGACGTGGACTCTCTCTACACGCGACGTCGGCCTCTTTCTGCGAGTAACGGGAAATCTATTCGCAGGTGACCTGGACATATCACGGCAGGGGAAACCGACGACAAAGTATCCAGGTAAGAGTTCGTTCCTTCATTTCTTTTACATTTAGTCTCTCTCTCTCTCTCTCTCTCTCTCTCTCTCTCTCTCTCTCTCAATATTGACTTGTTTCTTTGCAGATGACATGACCTTTACCGCTCACGTCGTCTTGTCATCCATTGCAAGTGATGGCAAATTCTTGTCTTCAGTTGCCAAAGTCTAAATCTTGTGAGGTGGCATCACCTTCTAATCGCAGATGTAATCAGCTTGTGTGTGCAGGTGATGTCGAGTACTTTCTGCACGGACATAGACTTCTCTTTGCTGGTTGCTGCTGATATCGAACGCTCTTTGCTAATGATGTTGAGTTCTCTCTGCAGATAAAGCATTAAAGACTTCTTAATGCAGGTGACGTAGACTTCTTTCTTTAGGTGACGTATTATTTACTAGCAATGTGAAGTGGACTTTTCTCTGCCTTCTCTCTACAAGTGGACCCGCCTTTGGTCTGCAGGAAACACAGACTACTCTCTGCAGGTAACACCGTCTACTCTCTGCAGGTAACACCAACTACTCTCTGCAGGTGATTTCGACTACTCTCTGCAGGTAAACACCGACTACTCTCTGTAGGTAACCATGACTACTCTCTGCAGGTAACACCGACTACGCTCTGCAGGTAAACACCGACTACTCTCTGCAGGTGATTTCGACTACTCTCTGCAGGTAACACCGTCTACTCTCTGTAGGTAACACCGTCTACTCTCTGCAGGTAACACAGTCTACTCTCTGCAGGTAACACCAACTACTCTCTGCAGGTAACACCAACTACTCTCTGCAGGTAAACACCGACTACTCTCTGCAGGTAACCATGACTACTTCCTGCAGGCAACACCAACTACTCTTTGCAGGTAAACACCGACTACTCTTTGCAGGTAACACCGACTACTCTCTGCAGGTAACCATTGCTACTTCCTGCAGGCAACACCAACTACTCTCTGCAGGTAACACCAACTACTCTCTGCAGGCAACACCGACTACTCTCTGCAGGTGATTTCGACTACTCTCTGCAGGTAACACCGACTACTCTCTGCAGGTAAACACCGACTACTCTCTGCAGGTAACACCAACTACTCTCTGCAGGTAACACCGACTACTCTCTGCAGGTAACACCGACTACTCTCTGCAGGTAACACCGACTACTCTCTGCAGGTAACACCAACTACTCTCTGCAGGTAACACCGACTACTCTCTGCAGGTAACACCAACTACTCTCTGCAGGTAACACCAACTACTCTCTGCAGGTAACACCAACTACTCTCTGCAGGTAACACCGACTACTCTCTGCAGGTAACACCAACTACTCTCTGCAGGTAACACCAACTACTCTCTGCAGGTAACACCAACTACTCTCTGCAGGTAAACACCGACTACTCTCTGCAGGTAACACAGACTATTTTCCGCTTGTAACAATGACTGCTTTCTGCAGGTAATACTTGCTATTCTCTGCAGGTAACACTGACTACTCTCTGCAGGTAACACCGGCTACTTTCTGCATGTTTTTTTTTTTTTTTTTATGTGAGGAAGAAGGAACCAAAGGCCACGAGCCTGCAATAACTGTTCCCTCCTACAGAGAAACAAAATACAAGAGAGAGCCAAATTCAAGATCCAGTTATTTCGAGATGCCTGGACAGACTGCTTTTGAAAGACTGGATATCATAGGAAGCAGGAAATACAGACAGAGGGAGACAATTCTAGAGTTGACCTGTTGCATAAATGAAGGACTGGGAGTAACGGTTAACTCTTGTATTAGAGAGCTGGACAGAAAAGGGATGAGAGTTTGCTGCCAGACGGGTGCTAGGCGCCCGTAGTAGAAGTGGAGGAATGCATGCAGACAGTTCAGAGGAGTAGTGACCATTGAAGTAGCGATAGAAAAGACGTAAAGATGCGATGCAACAGTGCGGCGAAGAGACAGAGGTTGAAGGGAGTCAGTAAGAGGAGGACAGTTAATGAGACGAAAAGCCGTTGACTCCACCCTTTTGAGAAGAGCTGTGTGTGGGGAACCTCCCCACACATGAGAGTCGTACTCCATGCAGGGGAGGATAAAACCCGTGTATAGAGTCAACAATTGTGCAGGGGTAAAGAAGGAACGGAGTAGGCTTAGCACACCTAATCCCTTAGAAGCAGATTTTACCAGAGATGTGATATGATCTTTCCAAGATAAGTCCCGAGTAAATGAAACCCCAAGCATGTTCAAGGATGATGCAGGATTAAGCTGAATATTATTAAACATTAGTGGGTACACATGTGGAAGATTTTGTCTGGTTGATAGGTGCAAGAACTGAGTCTTTGATGTATTAAAAACAAGATTATTTTTATCCCAGTCAGAGATACGAGCCAGGTCAGACATTAGGTGTGCCATAGCCTCATCCCTTGTTTGTAGAAGTAACTGCTGAGATGGACGTTGCGGGAACCGAATGGAAAGGTGAAGGGTGGAGTCAGCAGTGTGAGTGGATAGGGTTAGATGTGCAGCTTAGAAGGTCATTGATGAATAAAAGTAAGAGAGTTGGTGATAGGACAGTGCCCTGAGGAACACCACTGTTGATAGATCTAGGAGAAGAACGATGACCGTCTACAACAGCAGCTATAGAATGACCAGAAAGGAAGCTAGAGATGAAGGCACAGATAGAAGGATTGAAACCGTAAGAGGGCAGTTTGGAAATTAAAAATTTAAGCCAGACTCGATCCAAAGCTTTTGTGATGTCAAGTGCAATGGCAAAGCTTTTGCCAAAGTCCAGAAAGGAGGATGACCAGGAGTCTGAAAGGTAGGTGAGAAGATCGCCAGTGGAGCGTCCCTGACTGAACCCATACTAACGATCAGAAAGAAGGTTGTGATCGGACAGATGCTTTAAAAATTTTCTGTTAAGAATAGACTCGAAAACTTTTGAGATACAGGATGGTAAAGCAATTGGACGATAGTTAGAGGGTTGGAAATGGTTATCCTTCATTGGGACTGGCTGAATGAGAGCAAACTTCCAGCAAGAAGGAAAGGTACAAGTTGATAGACAAAGGCAAAAGGGTTTGCCTAGGCAGGGTGTAAGCACAGAAGCATAGTTCTTGAGAACAACAGGAGGGACTCCATCAGGCCCATATGCCTTGTTAGTACTGAGGCCTGTTATGGCAGATTGTACCCCCTCCACAATATGTCTACCCCCGATGTATATATGTTCTCCCCCAATGCATACATGCCCCCATTAAACTTGCTAGGTCAGCACGCTTTCCCACGCCTGAAGACGGCGTTATTGCATCAGTTGATAGCAGGCAGCCGAAACGGGCAGACTATTTTACTGTAAGCTTGTAATAAACTCTTTATCTAGCTGTTTGTACACGGAGTTTTTATCACCAAAGTATTGCAAGTTACATTTGGTAGCAGCGGTGTTTCGAACCATCAGATTCTGACTGCCTCCACCGATTTAGTGACATCACAAGATGCACGACGTCTTGCATCTGCCAGCCTCGCCCCTCCTCAGTGCCTCTAGTGGTGTAATACCTGGCTGTGCTTTCCGAGCGTACAATTTTTCTCACCAGTGCTCACCTCTCAAACAACCCCATCCACACGCCTTGTTCCTGACCGCAAGTGTCACCGTCGCCGACCTACTCACCTGTTGCACCTGTTCCCAGCACCTATTCCCAGCACCTGTTCCGAACTCATCATAACTCCTGCCCCCACGGTGCCACTTATCACTGTCTGCCCACTGCCTGCCCACCACCATTCTCTGCATTTGCAACTCAACAGCTCTACACCTGCCTTGCACCAACATCTGCCCTCACCAACCACCACCGGCCTCTGCCGCCGCCACATCTGGTCTGCATTATGGAGCCTCCTAAGACCGCCACTCCCTGCCAGTGATTCATCGCGGCGTCTCTTCTCCTCTCCGCCCAGCTGTCTCTCCACTGCCGCCCCGCCCCGCCCCGCCCCCGCCCCAGCCCAGCTACGCCCAGCCACCCCTGCACGTCATACATCTCGACTCTCTACTGTGTAACTATAGTATATCTTTCCTTTCTATAGACATTATCCTCGATTTTCCCTACAGATTGGTTATTGTAAATATTCCATCTCATTTCCATTACCCCGTTTTCATCTTCACCTACGTTATTTATACTCCATCTCATCCTTCGCCTTTTATTTAAGCCATCCATCCCCGCACCTTCATTCATTTTCACAACTCCTTGTGTATTCCATTCTCTCATTGTTATTTATACATTTCCACCTACGTATCCATCTTCATCCTTTCATTTTCCATTGTCGCATTAAATGTCATACTTTCCACGTCAACCGCTTAACACCAGCCCTCTCGACCCGGAAACATCACCTGCTCATACCCCGTCTGCCGACTCTAACACAATCACTCATTTACGAAGTGGCAAAGAGTACCACCGCCCTGTACCTGAGACTCCCGTTTCACTTCCCACAGAATCACTTACTACCCGTCCTACCCTCGTAAATCCAGATACCTCCTCCTCTACTCCTGCCTCTACACTCCCTTCTTCTTCCTCTACTCCTTCCCCTGTCATTCCCTTTCCTGCCTCCCTTCATACCCCGTCTTGCTCGTCCTTAACTGCCACTACCTTCTCTCTCTCCCACACCTCTCCTGCCGCCACTTCTACACTTCCAGCCATGGCCAACCCTCCACAGTCTATCTATCTCGACGATGCCAATCGTCCCAATTTACCGGCCAGGACCCAACTTGGTCTGTCTATGATTTCCTCAGAGAAGTCGAAACAGAAATACACAATAGACAAATAACCGATGAATCACTCAAAGTAGCTAACCTCCTCGGTCGCTTGCACCACGGCAAATCGGACATCGGATCCGCGATCCGTGCAGGACATTTCGATAACATTCGTACCTTTGCTGATTTTCGTACGGAACTCATCAGCCTTTGTTGCCAGCATTCAAATATCGCATCTCTCATGGGATTCATTAATCTCCTAAACCAACTAGATGAGGACTTGCGCGTCCCAGCGCAATATGCCAAGCTCCGCGAAGCTGCCGCCGCCATGAAAGCAACTAGTAGTGAGATGCTCCAATTACTGGTAGGCACGAAATGGTTAGAAGACAAGAATGGCGTTCCAATGCTTTCACTCACCAACTTTGCTGACTTAATTGGTTACCTCAGATTCTTTCACTGGCTTACTCCTAAACAGCGAGAGCTAGCCTCGGAAATCGGTTTCAATCCAGGAGATAAAATTATTCAGGTCACTAAAGCCATTCATGAAAGAACAGGTTCGAACTACACGCGTCAGGGCACCACCCAACCCTTGGCCTCCTCAGTCTGTCACACCTCCACTACCCCAGACCAATCTCGCTCCCGTCCCACCACACACGGCAGACCTGCCACACATCGTTCTCCTACCGCAGGTCGTGATCAATCTAGCGCCCGACGGAACAGACAATCTTCGATTCTTTGCTGGTACTGTGGTCATCCTGGACATCGAGCATCCAGTCGCGACCGTACGTACAGACGTCCTCACTCCCAAACCAGACAGCGTACGCCTTCCCGCTCACATCAGCCACACTGCAAATACCACAAATCAAGCACGACTCACACCTCAACCGCCAAGAGTCGGGGGAAGCGCCGCGCCCGTATTGGACCAATATCATGTAGAACCAGAAACCCAACTCCCCATCCGCCATGTAGGTCCCATAACATCCTCAGGTTTAGTCATTCTCAGAACACGTCATGACATACCAACGTCATTCTTCTTGGACACAGGATCTATAGTAAATCTCATCTCCGAAAATTCCTTACAACTTATTCATCGCCATCACAACCACGTCAGTTTCCTAGAACCACCAGACATTCGCCTATGTGGTGTCAACGGCTCAGAGTTTAAGGTTAAGGGAAGAGTCACCCTTGAAGTCAAACTCCACAGAGATTTGCCCCTATCCCCATTGAATTTCATGTCACTAATGACTTGCAGTATCCCGCAGATGCCCTTATTGGTTTCTCCACCATGGCACAACACTCCATTGCATTATTACCTGCTTGTGGTACTATAGACATTTCTGGATTCCCGGTTTACACTATGGAATGTCCCCGTCCTGTTCTTACGATCAAATCAGTCCTTCAATTACCTCTGTCCCTATCACTACCAAAAAGTCCAACCCAGCCCAAACCACCACTATCATCATCTGAGAATACAGCGATCATTCCTTTACTGACTGCGAGCAAGGACATAAATTCCTCAATGTCTCCTGATACATCATCTCAGCCTTCGAACATGGCTCTTACCTCCTCTCCCGACAACACTGTCGCTGACTCAGACATGTCTCAGTTACCTACCTCACACAGTCTGAATGATCTCCAACACGCAGAGACGAAACGTGCAGTAACGAATACGTGCACAATTTTGTTACCGCATGAGTTCACCAAAGTTTCTGTTTGTGTTGCTGGTGCGAAAGGAGTGGATGTACTAACCCTACCTGAGACGTGTTGTGTGAATGGCTTGACTTATGAGTCAGCGTGGTGTACAGTCTTAGAGGACAGTTTATGCTACCTGTACTTGCTCAATGTCACAAATGCTCCACTAAAACTTAAAAGTGGTGTAATGATTGGAGACTTCCTGGTATACCCAGCGGTCATAAAGGTGTGCCAGGATTCCTCAATTCCTACTCTTCAGACTGATGATACGCCAATCGGTGTATGTAATATTAACTCTACGGGATCTGCGTCAACATATTCACCCGATATGCTCTCACATCTCACTTGCACAGATTTCCCAGAAAATACGCCTCAACTCCTCGACCTTCTGACCTCGTACAGAAACGTGGTTGCCTTACCCGGTGAACCGATGGGTAGAACAGACCTTGTCAAACACACGATTGAACTACTACCAGGAACTCAGCCGATTTACATACCAGCGTATCGATTTCCTCACAGCCAGAGAAAGCAGACAAATCAAATGGTACAGAACATGTTAGACCAAGACATTATTGAACCCTCCGTCAGTCCATGGAATAGCCCACTTTTCTTAGTACCAAAGAAGGATGGCAACTTTAGACCAGTAGTCGACTATTGTAAGGTCAATTCTGTCACGGTTCCAGACCGTTTCCCGTTACCTGTCCTCACTGATTTGCTAGAATCCCTTGGTGAAAATAACGTAGTCTTTTCATCTTTAGACCTCCTCAGCGGGTACTGGCAGGTCGAAATGGAAGAGTCCTCTCGCCCAGTTACAGCCTTTAGCACCCCTTCCGGACATTTTCAGTTTAAGAGACTCCCTTTTGGTCTGAGAAATGCTCCTTCCATGTTCATGCGACTTATCCATTCAGTCTTCAGCGGTATGATGGGACACTCTCTTTTTGCTTACCTAGATGATATCATTGTTGTGAGTAAATCCATCCCTGATCATTTTACCAAACTCCAGCAAGTCTTTGAACGCCTCCAGCTTGCAGGCCTGAAAATCAATCTCAGTAAATGTGACTTCCTGCGAAAGAAAATCAAATTCCTAGGCCATGTCGTAGATGCACAAGGCATTCATACTAATGAGGATAAAACTAAGGCGATTATTAACTTCCCAGAACCCACCACTACCGACGCTGTACGAAGTTTCCTGGGCCTCAGTGGCTATTATCGTAGCTACATACGGGATTATGCAAAGATCGCCACTCCTCTGACCCACTTACTCAAGCAGAATGTGCCCTTTGTTTGGACTAACGACCAGTCACAGGCTTTCCAAAAGCTAAAGACAGCTCTTGTAAATGCCCCTGTTCTAGCGTTCCCTGATTATACCACACCCTTCCTTCTCTGCACAGACGCCTCAGGCACTGGACTTGGTGCCGTTTTGATGCAACTCGATGAAGCATCAAGGAAGCGCGTAATAGCGTATGCTAGTCGCACCCTTACAACTGCTGAACGTAACTACAGTGTCACAGATCTCGAAGCGCTAGTGGTAATCTGGTCCTTGAAACATTTCAGAGATATAGTCTATGGTTATCCAGTGCATATCCAAACAGACCACCTTCCACTATGTGATTTGTTCAAGAATCGCAACCTAACAGGTAGACTAGCTAGATGGTCTGTCATCATCCAGGACTTTAATCCCACTTTTCAATATGTACCAGGCAAGTTGAATGTAGTTGCAGACGCACTCTCACGTCATGTAACAGCAGCTATAACATCACTGCAGCCTGAAGTAACTGAAAACACTACACTAACGTCAGAAGTTGTTCGAAACTTTCAGCGCCAAGACCCCATGTGGTCCAAAGTCATTTATTTCCTAGAATCTGGCGATGCCTCGACCTTACCTACTCTGCCAGTATCACTAGATGAGTTCATGCTAGATGATGATCTCTTGTACAGGAAAACGATGCTAACAGGCAAAGATATGTCCAATCGCGAAGTACGCCAACTTGTTGTCCCCACTGCCCTGATACCAAAGGTTCTTCATATTGTTCATAATACTCCTCAAGCATCCCATCCAGGTAAAGACCGATGCTTGTGCCAAGCACGTCTCAAATACTATTGGCCAACCATGCGCCGCGATATCAATACCCACTGTGACTCTTGCCTCTCCTGCCACCGCCACAAAGGATCAACTGGCTTACCAGCAAATCTCTTACAATACCCAATCCCATCACGACCATGGGAAACTGTCTCAATCGATCTCTTAAAACTACCTCTCACAGAATCTGGCGCTGAGTACTTGTTCGTAGCGGTTGACCACTTCTCCCGCTACTGTGTCCTCGTACCCCTCTCCGACAAGACCACGAAGAGCGTTGCACGTGCCTTTGTAGATCACGTAATTTGCCCGTTCAGTACCCCTCATACCATTCTTACTGACAACAGTACAGAGTTCAACAATAGCCTTCTAGATGAGATCTGTTGCCGCTTTCATATCAGTAAGTGCAATGTCGTGCCTAACCATCCGGCTTCCAATGGCCTTGTAGAACGCCACAACCGAAAAATCTTAGAGTGCCTCAGACATCTAGGCTCCCATAGTTCGTCCTGGGATGACTGGATTCTCCAAGTGGCATCCTCCATCGATAGTTTCATCAATGCATCCATTGCTGAATCTCCCTTCTTCGTCCTCTTTGGCTTTGACAAGGACCTCCCATACTCTCTCTTATCCTCAAAGCCAGAACCCATCTACAACATGGATGATTATGTTCCAGACAATCCACCAGTATGTCCAATCCACTTTGGCTTCCTCTCAGGAGGACATGCTGCAGTGCCAACATAAGTCCGCCTCTCCTATCACTATCAATGTAGGCGATCTTGTCTTTGCTCATTCCCATACGCGTTCCTCTAAGTTGGATGACAAATTTACAGGGCCCCACCGCGTCCTCACTCAACAAGGCAACAAATTTCACCTCCAGGACCTGTCCACTAGGGACACCAGATGGGTTCACGTCGATGACTTAAAGCGAGCACCCCGTGGCCTCGTGTTGGAAGAGTCACTTACACAACCTCCTGCCTCCTCTTCCCCTCCTCCCATCCCTCAGTCTACCTTGTCTCCACCTATCCCTCAGTCTCCTTCCTCTCCGCCTCCACCTGCTCGTTCATCAATCAATCAATATCGGTCCAAACTGCGCTCTGCCCATCAACCTCTTCACGATCTCCCCCATTAACTCTACCCTGATTTCCTAGGTACGATGTTAGCGATCTCCCTGCTGGCAGTGCTGACCCTCCTGGGGTCTGGGTCAGGTCAGGACGATGGTGGAGTACGTCCCGGGGCCTTGGTCGGCTCGGGAGGCGAGGTAATGCTTATCGAAGACGTAGCCTCTTTGCGCTACGATCTTGCGCCCCTGGCCGACGTAGCCATTGCCCTATCTGCCTACACGCACCAGCTCCGCGGAATCAGGAACCATCTCACGGCCCTCATGGGGACACACAACCCGAATGAGTATCTCTATAACCTTTTCCTCCCACTCTCCTGGCAATTGCAATACATAAGTAACAGATTCATTGAGCTCAATGACACATTTTCCATTCAGACACCCGTGGGTCGTTCTCGTGTGAAACGAGGTCTCTTCGACTTCGGCGGTGAGATTCTGAGTGGCTTATTTGGCGTTGCTACAGCCCGTGACATTTCTGGCTTCAAATCTGATCTCACTCATTTAGCTTCAGCCCTAGAATCACAACGCCGAGTCATTAAAATCCAACACACTATGTTACAGAAGCTCACAACTCAACTTAATGAAGTCACGTCCACTCTAAACAATTTCACCGATATCTTACAACGCCACCTTTCAGATCTCAACGTTATCTCTCAGTTCTTCTACCTCAAACTCAACATGGATAATCTCCAACTAGCCATTGACTCTCTCTTGTCTCAAGTCTCTGCCTTGGTTCGTATCCTGGTCGATGCTATCAATGGACGTGTCACTGCCGACTTAGTACCTGTCTCAGCTCTCCGTTCTGTCCTGGAATGGGCTCACTCCACCTTCGGTCTCTACCCAGTCCTCCTTTACTCCTCCCTTGAATATTATTATCCTGTTCTCGAAGCCACCCTTCTCACCACATACGTCGTCGTCCATGTTCCTCTCCATTCTGCCATAACCTTTAACCTTTTCCACATCATTCCCTTCCCTTTCCGCCTCAACAACTCCTTGTTATAGGTATCTGTTCCTTCAGAATATTTCCTCCTCTCCCATGATCATCTTTTCGTTGCCTTCCTTTCTTCCACAGACCTCCAGCAATGTTCCTCCCTTACTCCGACCTCTCGTCTCTGTGCTGCCCACCTTTTCGCTATCTTCCCTAGCAGTGCTACACCCTGTGAGTCTGCTTTAGTTCGCAACCATTCCATCTACTCAGCCTGTTCTTTTGTCCCAGCTCCTGACCTCCCGGTCCACCATGCTCACCTCAACCATGTCCAGTACTTCTTCTTTGCTGTTCCCATCTCTGTCACAATCATGTGTCCTGGTTCTTCGGTTCGATCCGTCCCCGCTAGTGGTCTCTACAAAGCACCTGACTATTGTACCGTCAAATCAGAGTCCGTCATCACTTACGCCACTCGCTATCACCAGGCTGTTCGTAAACACTCGTATGACATCTTTCAACCAATCGACATGCCTTCAACCCTACCATCTGCCAACATTACCATCACCTCCCCTAACTTGCGCATGCTCACCTTCCTCAATGACAGTGATTTCAATATGGATCGATTTTCTCTGGCCTTCAGCCGTTCATGGGTTCATCCAACACTTGTGTTTCCCCCTGTGGTTATCGCTTTCATAGGTTTTCTACTCATCATCTGTGCAGTGCATTGTTGTGTTAGAAAAATGGAACGTCGACTCCAGGAAATCAGAGTCGCTACAGGCATAGTACGCCCTACACACGATGTAGAAACTCCCCGTACTTAGTGCCCTCTCCTTCAGTGCCTACCAATGCCATCTGACAATTAACCAACCTGTGAACAGAACTCTGCCTACTAGACAATGATGGTATTTCTTTAATGCATTACTGAGTGCCAGTGTATCCTACAGAAAATGCAAAAAAAAAAAACAAAAAAATGAAGGAAGAACAACAATAGAACTCTCATATCTACTCCTTGTTTATCATGTATCAAACTATTATTGTGTAATTCCCATTATGTCTTAATCCTTGTATATCTTATATGTATATATCCTTTTAATTCCCTCCCCTCAACATGGCCATGTCTCCCCTACTGCCCCTGTATCATACTTATCCCTGGTACAAACCTCCCCGGTCCTGCCTTACTACTATAATCAACCACCATTTAACTCCCGGTGTCAGGAGACACCATCTCAGCTACCCGGGGGAGTAGTGTACCTCCTCCACAATATGTCTACCCCCGATGTATATATGTTCCCCCCCAATGCATACATGCCCCCACTAAACTTGCTAGGTCAGCACGCTTTCCCACGCCTGAAGACGGCGTTATTGCATCAGTTGATAGCAGGCAGCCGAAACGGGCAGACTATTTTACTGTGAGCTTGTAATAAACTCCTTATCTAGCTGTTTGTACACGGAGTTTTTATCACCAAAGTATTGCAAGTTACAAGATAATAAATCAGGTAAAGAAATTTTAATGTCAGCCAT
Source organism: Coenobita brevimanus (assembly GCF_032717465.1). Classification (NCBI taxonomy): domain Eukaryota; kingdom Metazoa; phylum Arthropoda; class Malacostraca; order Decapoda; family Coenobitidae; genus Coenobita; species Coenobita brevimanus. The sequence continues at coordinate 32,432,717 of NC_136967.1, forward strand.
GAGGAAGTCAGAGGGGGGAAGTGATGGAGGAACAGCACCGGAATCGTCTAAGGTGGAATTGGAGGAGAAAGTCTGAGCGAAGAGATCTGCTTTATCAGTAGAAGAAATAGCTACAGAGCCATCAGAGTAGAAAAGAGGAGGGAAGGATGATGACGTAAAGCTGTTAGAAAGGTTTTTGGGAAGGTACCAGAAGGAGCGAGAAGAATTTGAGTTGGAGAGTTGAGAGCATTTAGTACGGATGACATTATTTTTAGCAGAGCGAAGAACAGCTTTAGAACGATTCCAGGCAGAAATGTGTAAAAGATGTGATTCAGAGGTGGGATGGCTCCTGTACCTTTTACAGGTCCTCTTCTTGCTGCGGATATCATTAGAACAAGCGTGATTAAACCAAGGCTTTCTTGCATTAGTCAAAGGATATGAGAAAGGAATGTATGCTTCCATGCCCGAGAGAATAACCTCCATAATGTGCATCACACACTCAGATGGCTTCCGGCCATGGAAGCAATAATCATTCTAGGGAAAATCAAAGATGTACTGCCTGACGGTCTCCCAGTCCGCAGCTCCAAAGTGCCACAGACGACATTTCTTTGGAGTGTCCAAAGGCCGTACCGGAGCGACAGGACAGGATAAGGTGATAAGGTTGTGATCGGAGGACTACAATGGAGAGAAAAGATTAACAGTGTAAGCAGAAGGATTAGTTGTAAGGATGAGGTCATGTATGTTGGAGCTCTTGCCAAGGTGGTCAGGGATACGGGTAGGGTGCTGACTAATCTCTGCAGGTAACACTGTCTGCTCCCTGCGGGTAATACTGACTACTCTCTGCAGGTAACACTAACTACTCTCTGCAGGTAACACTAACTGCTTTCTGCAGGTAACACTGACTAGTCTCTGCAGCTAACACCGACATCTCTCTGCAGGTAACACTGATAAGTCTCTGCTCTTAACACCAACTACTCTCTGCAGGAAACATCGACTACTCCCTGCAGGTGATGTTGACTACTCTCCGCAGGTAACAACGACAACTATCTACAGGTAACACGGGCTACTCTATGCAGGTAACACTGACTACTCTCTGCAGGTAACACCAACTACTCTCTGCAGGTAACACTAACTACTCTCTGCAGGTAACACCAACTACTCTCTCCAAGTAATACTGACTACTCTCAGCAGGTAACACCGACTACTCTCTGCAGGTAACACCAACTACTCTCTGCAGGTAACACCGACTACTCTCTGCAGGTAACACCAACTACTCTCTGCAGGTAACACCAACTACTCTCTGCAGGTAACACCAACTACTCTCTGCAGGTAACACTAACTACTCTCTCCAAGTAATACTGACTACTCTCAGCAGGTAACACCGACTACTCTCTACAGGAAACACTAACTACCCTATGCAACACCGACTACTCTCTGCAGGAGACACTGACTACTCTATGCAACACCAACTACTCTATGCAAGAGATGTCGACTACTCTCAGCAGGTAACACCAACTACTCCCTGCAGGTAACACGACTACTCTCTGCAGGTAACACGACTACTCTCTGCAGGTAACACCAACTACTCTCTGCAGGTGATGCCAACTACTCTCTGCAGGTACGTTGGCTTCTTTTTGCGGGAACCCTCGACCTCTTTTTGCAAGAATTGCTCTAATCACTATCATCATCACTATTTTCATCGTCATCATTAGTAATGTTTTACTATTATTACTGCTACTAGGCTACTATTATAATTATTATTGCTATTATTATCATTATTTTATTATTATTAAATTGTTCTTGTTGCTGTTAATTTAGTGGTAATATATTCACATCAGTATTTTCCATGACACATTTTCTTCATTGTTGGATTTTTGGCAGAGATTCATGGCTTTCGGGCGGTTTTTAGGTACATAGTTTATGTGTATCCGGGCGGTGTTTAGTTCCATTTTCTGGCGGGTGGTTGTTAGTCTGCCAAAGCTATATAAGGCCTGGCCGAAGCTTCCACGAGCAGTTCGGGTGAAGCAGCAGGCAGAGCAACATGTCCTTCCCAGCCTGTCAGGCCCACCACAGGGACCCACACATCCTCCACACCCCCCACTACTCCTTCCCCACCCACCACCACCTCGGGGCAGGTCAAGTGGTACATCTTCAGGCCAGGTTATGCCATCGGCTTCTCTCTACAATGGACGTCAACTACTCTCTGCGGATGACGTCGGGTTCTCACTTCATATATCGTCGGTTCTCTCTGCAGGTGACATCCACTTCTGTCTGCAGGAAACGTCACCTTCTCTCCAAACGACACGTCGACATCTCTGCACGTGACGTCGGCTTCTCTCCTGGTGGCGTCGGCCTCCTTTGCAGGTTACAGAGACTTTTTAACGCAGGTAACGTTAACAGCTCTCAAGAGGCGGTGTGACCTTCTTCCTGCAAGGAATGTCGACTCCTTTGTGCAGGTGACGCAAAAATTTATTTGGAAGTAATAACAACATATCACAACAGGCGACACATCATTCAATATTTTCAGGTGAGTTTTACTTTTCTCTCCTCATTAACGATGAGTTTCTCTCTCTCTCTCTCTCTCTCTCTCTCTATACACCAATCTATTTATCCATCTATCTGTCTATATATATGTATATAGACAGAATTTTAGAAAATATAAGTAGAGAGAGAGAGAGAGAGAGAGAGAGTGAGTGAGATATATATATATATATATATATATATATATATATATATATATATATATATATATATATATATATATATATTTACTTACATATCTTCCACTATGTCATCAAGTTCTCTCTATTATCGGGTGACTTCGACATATCATTGATTGCTAGTGTCATTGAAACTGAATGCAGCATCGACTTCTTCTTTGAAGGTAGTATCGATTTTTGCTTCCGTGTAACACTGACTTCTCTTTGCAGGTGACGTTGATTTCCCTATGCAAGTGATTTCCACTTCATTCCTTAGTGGAGTTTGGCTCTCTCTACACGGGACGTCAGCCTCTTTCTACGGGAGACGGGAACTTTCAATATCTGTTCACCTCGACACATCACGGCAGGTGACATCGACGTCAACATTTCCAGGTCGTTCTTTCTTTAACGTTAAATCTCTCTCCCTCTCTCTCTCTCTCTCTCTCTCTCTCTCTCAATATCGACTTCTGTTTCTTTGCAGGTGACATGATCTTTACCGCTCACACCGACTTGTCTTCCATTGCAAGTGACAGCAAATTCTTGTCTGCAGTTGCCAAAGACTCCATCTTCTGAAGTGGCATCGACTTCTAATCGTAGATGGCATCAGTTTCTGTATGTAGGTGACGTCCAGTTCTTTCTGCAAGTGACATCGACTTCGCCCTGTCGGTAACGCTGACAACATACCACAGGCACCTGCACCTTTTCTCTTCAGATGCCATCCGCTTCAGTTTAAAATTCACGTAAAATCACTCTCTGGGGATGACGTCGAGTTCACTCTTCATTCACTGTCGGTTCTCTCTGCAGGTCACGTAGACTTCTGTCTACATGTGACGTCGCCTTCTTTCGAGACGAGATGTCAACATCTCTCTGCACGTGACGCTGGATTCTCTCCCGGTGACGCTGACTCTTCTCAGCAAGTTACACAAACTTCTCTAAACTCGTAAAGTCAGCAGCTCACAGGAGGTGGTGTGACCTTCTTGCAAGGCATGTCCACTTCCTTCTGCAGGTGACGAAGAAATCTGCTTGCAGAATATCAACATATCACGACAGGTGACATATAATTCAGTATTTTCAGGTAAGATTAACTTCTCTCTCTTCATTAACGACGAGCTTCTCTTTGTTCCTCTCTCTCTCTCTCTCTCTCTCAAGACTGACTTCTGTTTCTTTGCAGATGACATGATCTTTACCTCTCACATCGACTTGTCTTCCATTGCAAGTGACGACAAATTCTTGTCTTCAGTTGCCAAAGTCTAAATCTTCTGAGGTGGCATCACCTTCTAATCGCAGATGTAATCAGCTTCTGTGTGCAGATGATGTCGAGTACTTTCTGCAAGTCACATCGATTTCTCTCTGCTGGTTTCTGATGATATCGACCGCTCACTGCAGGTGATGTTGAGTTCTCTCTACAACTATGGTATCATAGACTTCTTCCTGCAGGTGACTTCGACTTGTCTCTGCAGGTGACATCTCATTTTCTCGGGATGGGAAGCGGACTTTTCTCCGCCTTCCCTTTTCAAGTGACACCGCTTTATTTCTGCAGGTGACGTCAACAACACTCTGAAGGTGATACTGACTACTCTGTTTAGGGGACACCGACTACTCTCTGCAGTTGACGCCGACAACTCTCTGCAGGTGACGCCGACTGGCTCTGCAGGTGACGCTGACTACTCTCTTCAGGGGACACCGACTACTCTCTGCAGGTAAAGCGGACAACTCTCTGTAGGTAATGCCGACTACTCTCTCCAGGTAACACTAACCACTTTGCCGAGGTAACGTCAACTTCTCTTTGCAGGGATCACTCTAATCACTATCATCACTATTGTCATGATCACTATTAGTATTATTGTTCCAACCACTACTATGACTACTACTACTACTCCTAGGCTACTGTTTTATTATTATTATTTTTATTATTATTATTATTATTATTATTATCATTATTAGTATTATTATCATTATTAGTATTATTATCATCATTATTATTATTATTATTATTATATTATTATTATTATTATTATTATTATATTATTATTATTATTATTATTATTATTATTATTATTATTTTTAAACTGTTGTTGTTGCTGTTAATTTAGTGGTAATATATTCATACCAGTATTTTCCATGACACATTTTCTTCATTGTTGGATTTTTGGCAGAGATTCATGGCTTTCGGGCGGTTTTTAGGTACATAGTTTATGTGTATCCGGGCGGTGTTTAGTTCCATTTTCTGGCGGGTGGTTGTTAGTCTGCCAAAGCTATATAAGGCCCGGCCGAAGCTTCCACGAGCAGTTCGGGTGGAGCAGCAGGCAGAGCAACATGTCCTTCCCAGCGTGCCAGGCCCACCACAGGGACCCACACATCCTCCACACCCCCCACTACTCCTTCCCCACCCACCACCACCTCGGGGAAGGTCAAGTGGTACATCTTCAGGCCAGGTTATGTCATCGGCTTCTCTCTACAATGGACGTCAACTACTCTCTGCGGATGACGTCGGGTTCTCACTTCATATATCGTCGGTTCTCTCTGCAGGTGACGTCCACTTCTGTCTGCAGGAAACGTCACCTTCTCTCTAAACGACACGTCGACATCTCTGCACGTGATGTCGGCTTCTCTCCTGGTGGCGCCAGCATCATTTACAAGTAACACAAACTCCTCTATGCAGGTAACGTTAACAGCTCTCAAGAGGCGGTGTGACCTTCTTCCTGCAAGGAATGTCCACTTCTTTCTGCAGGTGAGGCACAGCTCTATGTTCAGATAATAACAAAATATCACACGTAACACAAAATGCAATATTTTCAGGAAAGTTTGACTCCTCTCTTTGTATTAACGTCCAGTTCCTCTCCTTTGGTCTCTCTCTCTCTCTCTCTCTCTCTCTGTATATATATATATATATATATATATATATATATATATATATATGACTCTACCTCCATGCTTTTCACTAAGTCATCAAGTTCTCCCTCTTTTCAGGTGACGTCGACTCTTTCCTTGCAGGTGTTATTTAAATTGCAGGCGGAATTGACTTCTTCTTTGAAGGTGGTACCGAATTTTTTTTGCTAAATAACATGGCTTCTCTTTGCAGGTGACGCTGATTTCTCTATGCAAGTGATTTCCACTTCATGCCGTAGTGCAGTTTGGCTCTCTCTACACGTGACGTCAGCCTCTCTCTACAGGCGACGGGAAATTCTGTTTTCTGTTCACCTCGACATATCACGGCAGGTGACAACGACGTCAACATTTTCAGGTAAGGTTGCCTTCCATCTTTTCTTTACCGTTAAATCAATCTCTCTCTCTCTCTCTCTCTCTCTCTCTCTCTCTCTATGTTTGTGTGTGTGTGTGTGTGTGTGTGTTTATCTATATATCTTTCACTATGTCAAGTTTTCTCTCTTTTCAGGTCACTTCAGCTCACTCTCCTTGTAGGCGTCATTGATCCTGACGGCAACACAGACTTCTTTGAAGGTGGTGTCAACTTCTTCCTGCTCGTAACATCGACTTCTTTTTGTAGGTGACGCTGATTTCTCTGTGCAACTGATGTCCACTTCAGTCCGTAGTGAAAGTCGACTCCATCAACAAGTGACGTCGGCCTCTTTTGGCGGGAGACGGCAACTTGTATTTGCAGGTGACCTCGACGTATCACGGCAGGCGACCCCGACGTAATAATTCCAGGTAAGGTTGAAGAGGATCCAGGTAAGGCTGCCTTCTTTCTTTTCCTTAACGTTGAGTCTCTCTCTCTCTCTCTCTCTCTCTCTCAATATCAACTTTTTTTATTTGCAGATGACATGACCTT
>NC_136967.1:32444181-32501681 GCF_032717465.1 Coenobita brevimanus
TACTAATGTGTAATGGATGAAAGAGTTTATAGAGGTTGGGGGAGTGAACTTTCTGACCACTACTTGGTGGTGGCCAGAATTAGAATTCAAGTAATATAGAGGAATAGAAGAGGGGAAAGACGAGAGGAAGGAGTAGTTGCAAGGAGAGTGGAAAGGTTACAAGAGGATGAGAAAAAGGCAGAGTATAAGAGAGAAGTGGAGGAACGATTGGGCAGATATGAATTGGAGCAGATGGGAGACGTGGAAGGTGTGTGTAGGATATTTACAGAAGAAATATGTGCAGCATGTGATGTGGTGTGTGGAAGGAAGAGAAGACGGAGGGGGGTGCAAGGAACAGCGTGGTGGACTGAAGAGGTGAGACAGGCTGTGGCACAAAAGAAGAAAGCATACAATGAATGGATGAGAAACAGGGGCGTGGAAGAAGTTGAGAGGCGAAAGAGAGAGTTATATGTAGAAAGAAAGAGAGAGGTGAAAAGATTAGTAAGAGAGAGTAAGAAGAGAGTGGAGGAGGAATTTGGAAGGAATTTGAGTGTAAAGTGGAGGGACTGAAAGAAAATGTTCTGGAAAGAGGTGAAAAGAGTAAGACAGGGTGGAAGTAAAGTTAGCAGGGGAGTGAAAGATAAAAATGGTAGATTACTAGTGGAGAAGGGAGAAAAAGTGAGCAGATGGAGAGAACACTTAAAGGAATTGTTGAACATAGAGGATGGAAGTAATGAGAGTATAAGTGGCTGGGGAATGACTGGGAGAAGAAGGGAGGTGATAAGACAGGAAGAAATCAGTAGGATAGAAGTTGTGGAAGCAATGAAGAAATTTAAATCGGGGAAAGCCCCAGGAATTGATGGAGTGTGTGGTGAAATGCTGAAGCATGGGGGAGAGATAGTAGTAGAATGGATGTGGAAGATGTGCAGATTGGCCTGGGAGGAAGGTAGAGTCCCGGAGGATTGGAAGTCAGGTATAATTATTCCCTTGTATAAAGGAAAAGGGGAAAAAGAAGTGTGTGGTAATCATAGGGGCATTTGTCTTCTTAGTATAATAGAAAAAGTGTATGGTAGGATGATTATTGACAGAGTTAGAGAAAGAACAGAGAAATTAGTTGGAGAAGAACAGGGAGGCTTTAGGAAGGGAAGAGGTTGTGTAGATCAGATATTCATTCTTAGATCTTTAGTGGAAAAGTTTCTAGAGAAGGGAAAGAAGTTGTATGCGGCTTTCATGGATTTGGAGAAAGCATGTGACAGGGTGGATGGACAAGGATTGTGGAAAGTGTTAAGAATATATGGAGTAGATGGGAAGTTGTTGAATGCTGTGAAGAGTATGTACGATGGTGCGAAGGCTGCAGTGCATGTGGATGGTGAACTAAGTGAATTTTTCTCTTTGAAAGTTGGGTTGAAACAGGGATGTGTCATGTCTCCATGGTTGTTCAATCTGTACATGGATGGGGTAATAAAAGAGGTACAAGGTAGGGTAGTGGATGTTGGAGTGGCCCTGGTGAGAGAGGATAGTGTTTGGAAACTCCCTGTACTGTTGTTTGCAGATGATACTGTGTTGTTGAGTGAAGACGAAGGGGAGCTGCAAGGCTTGGAGGATGAGTCTGGAAGAGTGTGTAAGAAACGGAATCTAAAGGTGCATGTAGGAAAGAGTAAAGTGCTGGTCTTTGAGAGAGGTGAAGTCAGTGAATGTACAGCGAGGTTGGACGGCGAGGAATTGGAAAATGTGAGTACGTATAAGTACTTGGGTAGTGTGATGAGTAAGGATGGAGGTTTGGAGGGTGAAGTGCTTGAAAGGGTACAGCAGGGAAGAAAGGTTGCTGGTTCTTTGAAAGGAGTGATAAGAAACAGGGAAGTGAGCATGGAAGTGAAAAAGTTACTACATAACAGTATTGTGATACCAACTTTAACGTACGGAAGTGAAGCTTGGACGTTGTTGGAAGGAAACAAGTGAAGAGTGAGAGCAGTGGAAATGAGTTATTTAAGAGGAGCCTGTGGAGTCACATGGAGAGACAGGCTGACGAATGAGGATATAAAGGAGCATTGTGGTGTGGATATGGATGTGATAGGAAGCGTTATGAGGAACACACTGAGGTGGTTTGGCCATGTGGAAAGGATGGAGGGTGAAAGACTGACGAAGAGAGTGTATGTGAGTGAGGTGGAGGGGGGAAGAGGGAGGGGGAGGCTGAGGATGAGATGGAGGGATGGGGTGGAGAGGTATATGAGAGAGGGGTGTGTGAGTTGGGAGCAGGACAGTGAAATGGCGAGGGACAAGGAGACTTGGAGGGGATTTGTTTGTGGCCACCCCAAACGGGATTGAGGCGTCTGGCAATAGATAGATAGATAGAATAAATTTATAATAAACATTATTGTTCTTATTATTATTATTGTTATTATTATTATTATTATTATTATTATTATTAATACTATTATTATTTAGTTAATAATATTAGTGTTATTTTTACTGTTATTTTTAGTATTACTAATATTTATATTAATGTTAATATTAATATTAATAATATATTTTTTTTAGTATCAAAATTATTGATATCATTATTATTATTAGTTTTATTATTATTTTATTATATATTTGTTAATATTATTAATAATAACCAATGATTATAATAATAATAATAATAATAATAATAATAATAATAATAATAGTAATAATAATAATTATTATAATAATAATGATAATAATAATAATAATAATATTATTATTATTATTATTAATTACTAACTTCATTATTACTATTATTAATGATAATATTATTATTAATAATATTTTTTCATTATTATTAATAATAATCAAACTAGTAAAAATATTATTATTATTATTAATTTTTATTAAATATTAATATTAATATTAATATTATTTTTATTATTATTTTTAGCATTATTATTATCATTATTATTATTATTATTATTATTAATATTATTATTATTATTATTATTATTATTATTACTAATAATATTTAATATTATTATTAATATCGTTATTATCAATCTTAATATTTTTTAATATATTATTAGTAATACTAATATTATTATTTAAAAAATAATATTATTATCAATATATTTAATATTTATATTAATATCATTAATATTATTATTAATATTATTCACATTATTATTAATATTATTATTAACATTATCAATATTATTGATAATATTATTAGTGTTATTATCAATGTTATTAGTGTTATTATCAATGTTATTACTGTTATTATCAATATTATTAATATTACTTTCAATATTATTAATATAAATTTTAATATTATTAATATAAATATTAATATTATTAATATAAATATTAATATTATTAATATTATTATTAATATTCTTAATAGTATTATTCTATCTATCTATCTATAGCCTGACGCCCTAATCCCGCAAAGGGTGGCCGCAGACAAAACGCCTCTAATTCGCTCTGTCAGCCACCATTTGACTACCCTCCCCCAACTCACCCCTCCCTCCCTCATATACCTCTCAACTCCATCTCTCAACGTCATCCTCGGTCTACCCCTCCCTCTCCCTCCCTCCACCTCACCTACGTACAACCTCTTAGTCAGTCTTTCATTCTCCATTCTCTTCACATGTCCAAACCACCTCAGTGTATTTCTCCTAATCTCAGCCACATCCACATCCACCCCAAAACGTTTCTTCACTTCTTCATTCGTCAACCTGTCCCTCCACGTCACTCCACATGCTCCCCTCAAGTAACTCATTTCCACTGCTCTCACTCTTGACTTGCTCCCCTCTTGCAAGGTCCACGCCTCTCTTCCATACGTCAGGGTAGGGATCACAATACTATCATGCAGTGACTTAACTTTCATACTCACCTCCCTATTCCTCATCACTGCTTTCAGTGAACCAACAACCTTCCTTCCCTGCTGTACCCTTTCACGTACTTCATCCCCCAAAGTTCCATCCTTACTCATCACACTACCCAAGTACTTGAATGCACTCACATTTTCCATATCCTCACCATCCAACCTCACTGTATACTCTGTGACTTCATTCCTCTCAAACACCATAACTTTACTTTTGTTTACATTAACTTTCAGATTCCTCCTCCTACACACTGTCCCAAATTCATTCACCAAACCTTGCAACTCCCATTCATCTTCACTCAACAATACTGTATCATCAGCAAACAGCAACACCAGAATCTTCCAAATCTCACCCTCATTCATTAGAGCCACCCCCACATCCACTGCCCTACCTTGCACCCCCTTTACAACCCCATCCATGTATATATTAAACAGCCATGGAGACATCACACAACCCTGTTTCAGTCCCACATTGAGATCAAAGAACTCACTCAGCTCACCATCCACTCGCATCGTAGCCCTAGCTCCCTCGTACATACTCTTCACAGCACTCAACAATTTCCCCTCCACTCTTAATACCTTCCACATTCCTTGCCTTTGCCTATCTATTCTGTCATAAGCTTTCTCCAAGTCCATGAAAGCAGCATACACTTTCCTTCCCTTCTCTAGATACTTCTCCACTAAACATCTTAAATTCCCCTTCTTCTTCTCTAACTAGCTACTGTCATATGCCTAACCCTGTCAATGAGTATTCTACCATATATTTTACCAGTCACAGTAAGAAGGCAAATACCCCTATGGTTTCCACATACAGTGGGCTCGCACAGTGCGCGTCATCACACTACACGATTCGCCTTGTGCACGAGTGACCAAAAATCATAACCAAAAACCCTTTAATGCGCGAGTTTACCGCACAGAACGCGAGACAGAGGCAAGGAGTGGCTCAAAAATGCCATTTTCTACTAGTGTGCAACCACCCCTCACAGAGCGCGTCACGTGTCGTCATGTTGATGTGCAGAAATTCCTGGGCATTCTACTGTGCAGCTTGGGGTACAAGGGAGCGGGTGCACCATAACAGTCCCAGCTCGTGCACTGTGTGGATCCGCTCTCTGCAGCTAACCTGTAGTGTACAACGTGTGGTGTTTTTTATGCTGCCTGTACTTTGCTGCACCATGGCTCCAACACCAAGAGTAAAGAAACTTCTGATGCACACCACCAAGTTAAAGATAATTAAGATGAAGGAGGAGGGTCAAGGAAACATGGCTAGCGGAGAACCCTGAGACTGGCTGAATCTACAGTGAGAACTGTGTGGAAGAACCGTGAAGCCATAAAGGCTGTAGTGAAGACGTACGGTGCCTCTGACCTAGACGGCCGTTCGCGTGTGGGAAATCGTGCTATGATATTAATGGAGCACTATCTTGCCACCTTCATAATGAGGAAAGAAAAGGAAGGTGTTCCACTCAATGGAAGATTTATTCGGAACCAAGCCCAGCTCTTTTACAAGGCTGCATCTCGAAGGTTAAAAGTGGAAAAACCGTTCAGGGCATCGGTTGGATGGCTGAACCGTTTTCTCAAGTGCAAGGAACTCCGTTACGTGAAATTGTCTGGTGAACGTGCCTCTGCCGATGAGCTGGCCGCGAGAGACTATCCTGCAATATTTAAAACGATTATTGAAGAAGGACAGTACACCAAGGACCAGATCTACAACATCGATGAAACGTCCTTATATTTACAAGGCCATGCCAAAATCAACTTACATTGCTAAAAGACAGAAACAAGCCCCTGGTCACAAGCTCCAGAAGTGTAAGATGACGGTAATGTTCACTGTAAACCTGTCTGGGAGCCACAAGATGAGGCCAGTTGTTGTACACACAGCTTCACATCCAAGGTGCTACAAAAACCTCACGAACATGGATGCAAGTGGCGTGTATTGGTATAAGTCCATAAATGGTTGGATGACTGGGAACATTATGGCAGACTGGTTAACGAGGTGGTGTGTCCCTGATGCGAGAGCCAAGTGTCGGGAACTGGGCATTCCATTTAAGATGTTCCTTGTGCTTGATAACGCACCAAGTCACCCTCCATACCTGGAAGATCTTCACAAGGATTGTCGTGTTGTGTTTCTGCTGGCCCGCACAACGTCACTAATGCAGCCACTCAATCAAGAACTAATCGCCACAGTGAAGCATTTCTACCATAAGGAAGTGTACGACTACCTACGCAGGAAGACCAACACACAAGAGGAGCTTCATGCCCTACAAGAAGATCACGACGAAGACCTTGATGAGGCACCTGCTCCCATTCCATCTCCACCAGCACCTCTATCCCGACCTACCACAGATGCCATGACTGTTGAGGCATTTTGGCATAACTTTACTGTGAAGGACGCAGTTGAATTTCTCCTTCAAGCCTGGCACCAGATTACACCTGCAACGGTGAACCATGCGTGGCGAATGCTCGTGCCTCACCTGTGCATCACCCAGGAGATGGCCCTTCAACCACTGGCCTATGCTGACGCAACAACATTGACAGCAGCACAAGCTGTACCAGGTTTCGAGGATGTTACATTGGCGGACATACAAGAAGTGCACACTGCTACTGAGCAACAGCCTCCTGAGGAAGTGTTGCAACGGATAGGTGAGGCTGACACAGAGCCCTACGCCAGACAGAGTCAAGTTGAGCAGCCTAGTGTGATGGAAGGCAGGACTGAGCTGTGTATGTCAAACATTAGCAAGATCCTTGTTGCTGTGGATAAGCTCAAGGAAGAGGTGAAGGCACAGGAAGTGAGCAACCTAAGAATGGAGGAACTTCTGGTTGGTATCGACAAATTTTTCCGTTTCTACACAGACAGGCACAGGGAAGAAATAAACAGGAGAAGACAGACGCTCATAACAAGCTACACACAGCGGGCTCAAGTTGGTGAAATAGCGGAACCATCGACATCGTCTGCTCCTGATCCTGTTGAGGATGAAGAGTATGCAATGTCAGAAGTGTCAGCACTGGACTTTGAAGGGTTTATGGCCGAAGTGAGTGACTTTGATGCTCCTGGGGAAGGTGATCAAGAGGAGTCTGCAGAGGGAAGTGTTGGTGCGGTGGGAGGTGCAGTGGGGAGTGCGGTGCTGTAAGTGTTGCCGTGCCTCGGAACCCCTGTTATTTAAGGTCATCAGGCCTGTTGTCTACTGTTGTTAAGGTGACTACCCATATTTTTGTTATTGTAGCTATAGCTTTAGTGCAATGTCTGAAACATATGACCTTAATTATGTCTCTAAGGGCCAAAAAATGTCCAGGTATGAGGGTGTACCACCCATATGTAATTATTCACATAAGATTATGTATTCCTAGCATGCAAATTCCCAGTGCGTGAGCTCGTGCACTGCCCAATCTCTCGCGCACTATGCGAGCCCACTGTACTTCTCTCTCCCTTTTTCCTTTGTATAAAGGAACAATTATACCTGATTTCCAGTCCTCTGGAACCCTTCCCTCTTCCCAAGCCAATCTACCCATCTTCCATATCCACTCCACAACAATCTCACCCCCATACCTAAGCATTTCACCACACACTTCATCAATTCCTGGGGCCTTTCCCAACTTAATCTCCTTCATCGTTTCCACTACTTCTGCCCTACTGATCTCCCCCTCCCTCCTCTCATCTCTTCTTCTCCCAGCCATTCCCCAACCACTTATACTCGCACTGCTCTCACTCTCTACATTCAACAAATCCTCAAAGTGCTCCTTCTATCTCCTCAGATTCTTTCCTTCTCCACCAACAATCTATTATTCCTATCTTTCACTCCCCTACTATTTCCCCTTTCACACTGCCTTACTTTCTTTACCTCCTTCCAAAACAATTTCTTACTCTCCCTCCATTTCACACTCAGATTCCTCCCAAACTCTCCGTCTACTTTCTTCTTACTCTCCTTCACCAGTCTCTTAACCTCCCTCCTCCTGCTCACATATACCTCTCTCTTCTCTCTCTCATCTTCTCCCCTACCTCTACTCGCTAACCATTCACTATATGCCTTCTTCTTTTGTTCCACAGCTCGTTTCACCTCATCATTCCACCATGCTGTCTCTTGCACACCCTTGCATCTCCTCACTCCACAAACCGCCTCACACACTGCACCTATCTCTTCCGTGAATATCTTACATACGTCTTCCACCCCTTCCATCTGCTCTAGCTCATACCTTCCCAATCTTTCTTCCACTGTGCTCTTAGACTCTCATTTTCTCACTATCTACCAATTTCTCCACTCTTCTCACAGGAGCTGCTTCCTTCTGTCTTCCCCTTTGTCTCCTCAACCACTTTCTTTGCAGCTCTACCTTGGCCATCACTAAGTGATGGTCCGAGACTCCTTTCCCCCACCTTCTCCATACTCTTGCATCCAACACTTGTCTTCTCATTCGCTCATCCACACACACGTAGTCTATCATTGCCTTTCATTCAACAAGTTCACCATCCATCCTCCTCATTACTCTCCATGTATACCGGTGGATCATCTTATGTCGAAAGTAGGTGTTGGCTATTGCCAACCCCTTACAAGCACAGATGTCCACCAAAGCACTACCATTCCCATCTACTTCAGCTGGCACACCCCACTGACCAACCACTCCATCCACTCGTACATTCCCAACTTTGCCATTCATGTCTCCAATTAACAGCACTCTCTCGCTCCTCTCAAACTTGTCCATACATGCTTCTACTCTCGCCCAAAACTCATCTTTCACTCTTTCCACTCGATCCTCTGTCGGGGCATACACACATACACTCGCCCACGCTTGTATACCTACTTTCATCCTCACCCATACAATCCTTGCACCCACTGTTCCATACTCTCTTATATTCTCCTTCCACTTCTTGCTTATCATCAGACATACTCCCTCTCTTGCCCTCCCATTCTCATTGACTCCTGCACATATACCTAAACCATATTCCCATTCTCTCACCCTTTCACCTTTCCATTTAGTTTCAGTCAATCCACATATATCCACACTTGCATCCTCAAGCACCTGAACAATATCTCTCTCACTTCATCTTTCACTCCTCTCACATTCCATGTTCCCACCCTAAGAATGTCCTATGTCCATTCCTTAGTCGTCAACGTATGGTCCGTCCGGGTCCGAGGCGCTTTATTCACTTTTTAGTTAGTTCTTTTTACGGGGTGGGGAACTATTATTAATATCATTATTAATTTTATTTTTTTTTAATTAATATTAATAATTTAATTATTAACAGTATTAATATGAGTAATAATATTAATATTTTTTACTATTATTGATATTATTATTATTATTATTAATATTATTAATATTATTTATATTGTCATTAATATTTAAATAATAATATTAATATTATTAATTTCATTATCAATATTATTAGTATTATTAATAAGATTTTTAATATTATTATTTATATTAATATTATGATTAATGTTGATACTCTTATTAATATTAATATTATTACTAAAAAATAATATTATCATTAATATTAATTTTATTATTATTATTATTTATTATTATTATTATTATTATTATTATTATTATTATATTATTTATAATAATTATTATAAATATTATTATTTTCTTAAAATTATTATCATTATTCTTATTATTGTTATTAATATTATAATATTTTTAATTTTAATAATTATTTTAATAATAATAATATTTATAATAATTATAATGGTATTAATAAAAATAATAATAACAATATTATTATTATTATTATTATTATTATTATTAATATTATTATTATTATTATAATTGCTAATAAATTTTAGTATTAGTAATATTATTATTATTATTGTTATTATTATTATTATTATTATTATCATTAATTTTATTATTAATATTATCATTATTATAATTCCTATTAAATTTTATCATTATTATTATTATTATTATTATTATTATTATTATTATTATTGTTATTAATATCAGTATTATTAATAATATTATAATTATTTAGGTTATTAATATTATCATTAACATCAATAATAACATTATTATTATTATAATAATATTATTATTAATTCAAATAATATTATTATGAATTATATCAATAACAATATTATTAGTATTATTAATAATAATAATATTATTATTATTAATATCATTATTAATATTCTTATTAATAATGTTATCATTAATATTATTATTAATAAGAATAGTAATAGTATCATTATTAATATTATTAATAATATTACTATTAATATTATTATTATTATAAATATTATTTTTAAAGTTTTGTCATTATTATTATTATTATTATTATTATTATTATTATTATTATCATCATTATTAAAAAATAATTTTAATAATATTATTAATAATATTATTATTAACGGTATTATTATCAATATTATCATTATTATTAATAATTTTGTTTGTAATTTTTTTAATATAATAAATAATAATAATAATAATAATAATAATAATGATAATATTAATATTATTAAAAGTAATAGTAATAATATTATTATTATAATTATCACTATTACTATTATTATTATTATTATTATTATTATTATTATTTTAATATTATTGTCATTAATATTATTATTATAATATTAATATTTTTAATATTAAAATTTTTAATACTAATATTATTAATATTATTATTATTTATATAAATATAATAATATTATTATCATTAATGTTAAAATTAATAATATTAATATTATCAATATTCTTATTTTTAATAATAATAATAATAATGATAATAATAATAATAATAAAATATTATTTATAATATTAACATTAATAATATTGAAATTAATATTATTGATTTTAATAATAATAATATTATTAATAATGATATTAATAATATTAAAATTAATAACAATAATTTTAGAAATATTAATATTAAAAGAATAATATTAATGATATTTATGTTAATAATAATAATTTACAGGTGAGGTCCCCCGCGCCAGGTATCGTATTCTATCATTGACGAGTCAGGCGCTCACGTTTTCTATGGCAGGGAATACTAGGAGAAACAACACACAACACCTCTATATTTATTGAATTTGAACTAATAAACAATAACAGTAGCAATATAATGGATTTCAGACACATATATATGAAAAATAAGCATTGTACAATTGCACGAGCATAGCGAGTTAGGTCCGAGTCGTAACATGCTATATGCTAAGTTTCTTGTATCAGTCAACATATCATTTTTTCTACTTGTATACTTCTGTTTCATTGACATTTTACCAATTTCTACTGTTTGTAAGTGTTTTCAGATGTTTTCATTCATTATGATGACATGCAGCATAAGTTTAGCGCACATCGGCTTACTAAGCGCACTCGCTATGACTCGTATTTCAACATACCCAATTGTTTTATCACTTTCCTATTATTTTTCCCTTTACATAGAACCTTTCCTCCACCACTGTAAATGTTTTCAATTATGTACATTCATTACGAGGGCGTTTAGCGATATGCTAGCGCATATTCACGTAGCAAGCACAATCTCAAACACTCGTGTTTCATCTTCTACTTTATTCACTCCAATTATACTTTCCCACTTACATTACACGCGTTTACACCCCTGTACTGCACTGTACATACTTACTGGCATTATTTATTCAAGTGAGCGTCAGAATATCGCATGAAAATACCCTCGTAATGAATGTTTCGACCAACATAATACTCAAACACTTATATACTAATTCTTCATATATATTACACACTTTCCCATTTGTTGACTTTTATTTTCATTATTACAGGCCTTATTCATTCAACTGAGCGTCAGGATATCGCATCTATATGCACACGATATGAATATTCTGACTTAGAATATATTTCATCACTTACAATAGTTTGAACTTATATTATACCCGTTAGCATTTCCAATAATAATAATTACATAATTACGGGCCGTATTTATTGCACTGAGCGACAGAATATCGCATCATAAAACCCTCGCTATGTATGTTTCCACTTACAGCATATTTATACACTTACATACAATTTTTGAACTTATGTTATACCCGTATGCACTTTATACTAATATTTGGAGATCAACATGACTGATAATTTCACTGAGCGTCTGTTTGTCGCATTTACTTCATAGTTTCAGCGTCCTATCGCATTCACACCATATCAGAATTGCATCAACCTGTGATATTCGCTGAAACATGGGTGAATACAGAGACCCACGTCACTCTCGACGCACTCACAGCGGGTGTCCTTCCTCTGTGTCGTGAGTCTCACCCGGGCATTGCTACACACGTGACACCTGCGTTGGGGCCTAGGTCTGTTTGGCTGGGGAGGGATAGGAGTGGGGAAATGGCGGCCGGATATTCCCAGGGGAGTTTGGGCAATAAGGGCAGTGCGGGTGCGATGTTGGGGCCTTTCAACAGCATAACGTGCAAACATCTCTCTTGTGAGCTCCCTCATAAACCCTTCAAAGGTTTCCTGAACTCCTGTTGTCATGGTGTGAAGGTGGTGGCAATTCAGAGCAGTGATGTCTAGCAAGTGAAGGAACAGTTTCTTATACCACTTCATTGTGGTCCTGGCACACGCTACCGTCGATATCATGGAGTCTGACTGGTCCACCAGGCGCATCTTTATGTTATAGTCCATGACACACTCATGTTTCCAAATGTGACGCCTGTTCTCGCTCCGATAATCAACAGAATCAGTACGGTGCATCAAGGGGCGGTGAACCGTTGACAAGAGGCTTACTTCTCTGTTGTGGTTCCACACAGTTGCAAGGATGTTGTTGGCTTTGAAGAAGACAACCTCATTCCTTGCAAGTTTCCGCCCTACCTTGGTCATGTGACGCCGGTTCACCTTCACGGTTCCACAGACTCCCGTTTCATGCGTGTGAAGATAACGAGTGAGAAGAAGGCTAGTGTACCAGTTGTCCAGGTAGAGGACGTGACCACGATGAAGGTAGTCTTCTATCATTGTCTTTACCACTGCTCCCGACAGTCCAATACTCCGATCTTCTATTATGTCTGTCTGTGCACCGGTGTACAAGACTATGTCTTGCACGTATCCAGTCCTACAGTCGCACATAACAAAGATCTTGAACCCAAAACGGTGCCTTTTGCTGGGTATATACTGCCTAAATGAAATATTACCTCTCCACAACACGAGACTCTCGTCTATGACGAGGTCTCTATAGGGATAAAATGACGAACAAAAGGTTTGCCTCAGGTGATCAAAGACCAACCTAATTCGCCTCATTTTATCTGTGTCGTTCGCATTTGCAGGATCATGAGCATCATAGAAATGGAGGCGACTTAGAATTTGTTAAAACCAATTACGGGTCATCACTTGCCCAAACATTGGGGTAAACATAACAGGGTCCCTTGTCCAGTAAGCAGGAATTCTGTTCTTTCGTATAAAACCCATCAAAAGGACCAGGGCAAAAAATAGGAACATTTCTGAAAGGGAGACAGGGTAATCTTATATGACAGAATGCCTGCTCCTTGTTCCCAATCTTTCACTGTCAAGGCGCTGGGTGCTTGCAAAAAGGTTGGTTTGGTAAACAATCTGCTCCACGAATGCCTCACGAAAAAACAGGTGGAAAAAATTCAACCTGGTGGAATTACGGTGAATTCCGGGAGCAATGCAGCCAGTGTGCCCCTGCTCAGTGAAGGGGTGAATGAGGGGAGAAAAATCACTCCCATCCTCCCAATTCCATCCCACAAATCCCTCGTCCCCATCATCCCCATCACCGCCTTCGTCTGGGTGGGGAGGAGATCCTGGTGGGGGAGGTTGGGGAGAAGGAGTGCAGAGGGCTTCCCCACTGTCACTCCTCTTCCCTCTGCCTTTACCCTTTCCCTTTCCCTTACCCTTACGGCCTTGAGGAACATTAGGGGGCTGTGGGGATGAAGTAGGGGAATATTGGGGAGCATAAGACGTGCTTGGGAGTGGTTCCTCCCCACCTTCCCCCTCCATCACAACCCCACGTGATACTGAACGCACCCGCACTCGCCCACGTGATACACTCCGCCGCCTCACACTACCTAGGGAGAACAATGACTCACTCACATCACTCTCACTTTCCCTAATCCTCCCTGCACTTTCCCATTCACTCCCCACTCCCTCCACGGCACTTCCTACCTCCCCAAACAAAATACTAGGCCCATACCTGCTCGTCCGACGTGGTGTGCGCTCTGGGCCAAGATGAGTTATTACTTCACGTCCATACCACGTGGCAGCACGTCCCACGACTCCGTCCTCGTCCTCATCCTCGTCATCGAAATCTGGTTCCACATCACGTTGGGGCTGGGCATAGGATGTTGCACGTAGTTCCTTGGCCGGCTGCCCCTCTCTAGCAGCACGGTAAGTCACGTACTGCCGCTTCCTGGGAGACGGAACTTCTTCATCACTGCTGGTGGTTTCCTCCTCCTCTGGCTGCACATAATCTTTATCCACAACCTCGACGTCCAGTGGGGAATCACTGTCGCTTGTAAAGGCGTCCAGGGCAGCTTGAATTTCACCCTCTGAGAGACCTCTCTTAGCCATGTCTGAGCAGGACCATTGCCACCAGGTGAGTGGATGAGCGGCGGGTTAGTGCGGGTCGCGTGTGGTCTTCGAGTGTCCTCGCCTGGTGGCAGGTAGGGGAAGGTCATGCGAGGATACGTACCGCAAATCAAGCGTGAAATTTGAAAATTGTGAAAATTATGCACTTTGCAATTGCACGATGTACCGGTACATCGCCGGGACTGGCAAATGCAAATCGTTGCAATGTACCCATACGTCGACAGGACGGGGCGGGTTAATATTAATAATATCATTAATAATATTAATAAATAATAATATTATGAATAATATTAATGATAATAATAAAAAGAAGAGGAAAAGAAGAAGAAGGTGAAGAAAAATTAAAATTAAAAAAAAAAAAATAATAATAATATTGTTATTGTTATTATTATTAATATTATTATTATTATTATTATTATTATTATTATTATTATTATTATTGATATTATTATTATTATTTTTATTGATAATAATAATAATAATAATAATAATAATAATAATGAAAGTAATAATGATAATAATAATAATTATAACAACAATAATAATAATAATAATAATAATAATAATAATAATAATAAAATTAATAATATTGATAATGATAATGATAATACAATAATAATATAAATAATATTAATAATAATATTTATAATATAATAATAATATTTATGATACTGTGTTGTTGAGTGAAGACGAAGGGGAGCTGCAAGGCATGGTGGATGAGTTTGAGAGAGTGTGTAAGAAACGAAATCTAAAGGTGAATGTAGGCAAGAGTAAAGTGATGGTCTTTGAGAGAGGTGAAGTTAGTGAATGTACAGCGAGGTTGGATGGTGAGGAATTGGAAAATGTGAGTACGTTTAAGTACTTGGATAGTGTGATGAGTAAGGATGGAGGTTTGGAGTGTGAAGTGCTTGAAAGGGTACAGCAGGGAAGAAAGGTTGCTGGTTCTTTGAAAGCAGTGATAAGAAACAGGGAAGTGAGCATGGAAGTGAAAAAGTTACTACATGACAGTATTGTGATACCAACTCTAACGTATGGAAGTGAAGCTTGGACATTGTTGGAAGGACACAAGTCAAGAGTGAGAGCAGTGGAAATGAGTTATTTAAGAGGAGCCTGTGGAGTCACGTGCAGAGAAAGGCTGACGAATGAGGATATAAAGGAGCGTTGTGGTGTGGATGTGGATGTGATAGGAAGCGTTATGAGGAACACACTGAGGTGGTTTGGCCATGTGGAGAGGATCGAGGGTGAAAGACTGACGAAGAGAGTGTATGTGAGTGAGGTGGAGGGGGGAAGTGGGAGGGGGAGGCCGAGGATGAGATGGAGGGATGGGGTGGAGAGGTATATGAGAGAGGGGGGTGTGAGTTGGGAGCAGGGCAGTGAAATGGCAGGGGACAGGGCGACTTGGAGGCGATTTGTTTGTGGCCACCCCAAACGGGATTGAGGCGTCTGGCAATAGATAGATAGATAGATTAATAATATTAATAATAGTGTTAATAATATAATAATAATATTAATATTGATTTTAATAATATTGTTAATTATATTAATAATAATATTAATAATATAATAATAATGTTAAGAATGTTAATAATAATTTTATATATTACTAATAATAATATTAATAATACTATTAATAATATCAATAATACTGATAATAATATTAATTATATTATTAATAATATTATTATTATTATTAAAAATTATAATATTTATAATGTTAATAACAATAATAATACTTTTATAATAATAATAATAATAATAATAATAATAGTAATAATGATAATAATAACAATAATTATAATAATAAAATAATAATAATAATAATAATCATAATAATAATAATAATATTAATAACACTAATAATAATAATAATAATAATAATAATAATATTAATAATCATAATAATATTAAAAATAATAATAATAATAGTAAAAATAATAATAACAATAATAATAATAATATTAATAATCATAATAATATTAAAAATAATAATAATAATAGTAAAAATTATAATAACAATAATAATAGTAATAATAATAATAATAATAATAATAATAATAATAATAGTATTAATATTAATAACAATCTTAATATAATAATAATATTTTTAATAATAATAATAATCATATTAATAATAACATTAATGTTGATAATAATATTAATATTGATAATAATATTAATATTTATGATAATATTAATATTGATAATAATATTAATATCAATAATAACATTAATATCAATAATAATAATAGTATTGTTAATAAAATATTAATAACAATATTAATATTGATAATATTATTAATAGTAATATATTAACATATTAATATTAATATTAATATTAATATTAATAACATTAATATTATTATAATTAATAATAATATTAATATTAATTTTAATAATATTAATTTCAATATTATTAATATTTATAATAATCTATCTATCTATCTATAGCCCGACGCCCTAATCCCGCAAAGGGTGGCCGCAGACAAAACGCCTCCAAGTCACTCTGTCACCCACCATTTGACTCCCCTCCCCCAACTCACCCCCTCCCTCATATACCTCTCAACTCCATCCCTCCACCTCATCCTCGGTCTACCCCTCCCTCCACCTCACCTACATACACCCTCTTAGTCAGTCTTTCATTCTCCATTCTCTCCACATGTCCAAACCACCTCAGTGTATTTCTCCTAATCTTTTCAACCACATCCACATCTAACCTACAACGTTCTTTCACTTCTTCATTCGTCAACCTGTCCCTCCACGTCACTCCACATGCTCCTCTCAAGTAACTCATTTCCACTGCTCTCACTCTTGACTTGTTCCCCTCTTTATAATAATGATATTAATATTAATAATATTAGTAATAGTAATGTTAGTAATAACATTGGTAATAATATAATAATAATATTAGTATTAATTTAAATCCATCCATCCATCACCTAATCCTTATTGCCCCATAGGAGCGTAGGAGCCCAGGGCTAGGCAGTTGGTCCCGAGATTTAAGATGAGAGTGACCAGCCTCACTTATCCCTGAGTGGCACTTCCAGAGCAATAAACCCCAACCACCCCTTGGATACAAACCTTCACCGGCTGAATCCGACTGGAGCGCAATAATTTCCCACTAAACCACCAGGTGCCAAAATTTGGCTAAATGGTTACCACCCAGCGAAGTAAATGGTTTCCTGGTGTACAGGAGACCAATTGGCTTGTCACTCAGTGTAGAGTCATCCAAAGGCAGAAGGAAAGGAAAAAAATGAAGGAAAGAAAGACAGAGGAGGATGGAAAGATGAATGGAAGAGATGATAGGGCAGACACCTGATTCAGCACGACATCATGTGAGTGGATGGTGAGCTCCCCCATCTACCACAAATAATAATAAAAATGATAATAACAATAATATTAATAATAATTTTAAAATTATTATTAATAATGATAATAATAATAAAAGTAATAATAATAATAATAATAATAATAATAATAATAATAATAGTAATAATAATAATAATAATAATAATAATAATAATAATAATATTAACAATAATGATAATAGTAATCATAATAATAATAATAATACTAATACTAATAATAATAATAATAATAATAATACAAAATAGTATTAATAATAACAGAAGTAGCAGTACTAGTAACCCAGTAGTAATAGTAGTAGTAGTAATAGTACTAGTGGTAAGAGTAGTAATAGTAGTAGTAATAGTAGTAACAGTAGTAGTTGATGGAGTAGTAGTCATAATAGAAGTAGTAGTAGTAGTAGTAGTACTAGTAAGAATAATACTAACAGTAATGATGACAGTAGTAATGATGATGGTAATTAGGGTGTTCCCTATAATAAAAAGTTGACGTTTCCCGCACAAAGAAGCCGACGTCACCTGTAGAGATAAGTTGACGTTACCTCTGCAGAGCAGTCGGCGTCACCTGCAGAGAGTATTCGGCGTCACCTGCAGAGTGAAGTGTTTGTTACCTGCAAAGAGTAGTCGGTGTTACCTGCAAAGAGTAGTCGGTGTTACCTGCAGAGAGTAGTCGGTGTTACCTGCAGAGAGTAGTCGGTGTTACCTGCAAAGAGTAGTCGGTGTTACCTGCAAAGAGTAGTCGGTGTTACCTGCAGAGAGTAGTTGGTGTTACCTGCAGAGAGTAGTCGGTGTTACCTGCAAAGAGTAGTTGGTGTTACCTGCAAAGAGTAGTCGGTGTTACCTGCAGAGAGTAGTTGGTGTTACCTGCAGAGAGTAGTTGGTGTTACCTGCAGAGAGTAGTTGGTGTTACCTGCAGAGAGTAGTTGGTGTTACCTGCAAAGAGTAGTCGGTGTTACCTGCAGAGAGAAGTTGGTGTTACCTGCAAAGAGTAGTTGATGTTACCTGCAGAGAGTAGTTGGTGTTACCTGCAGAGAGTAGTTGGTGTTACCTGCAAAGAGTAGTCTGTGTTACCTGCGGAGTGTAGTCTCTGTTACCTGCAGAGAGTATTCTGTGTTACCTGCAGAAAGTATTCTCTGTTACCTGCAGAGAGTATTCCATGTTACCTGCAGAGAGTACTCGGTGTTACCTGCAGAGAGTACACGATGTTATCTGCAGAGAGTAGTCGTTGTTACCAGCAGAGAGTAGTCGGCGTCACATGCAGAGAGTAGTCGACGTCACATGCAGAGAGTAGTCGACGTCACATGCAGAGAGTAGTCGGTGTTACCAGCAGAGAGTAGTCGACGTCACATGCAGAGAGTAGTCGACGTCACATGCAGAGAGTAGTCGACGTCACATGCAGAGAGTAGTCGACGTCACATGCAGAGAGTAGTCGGCGTCACATGCAGAGAGTAGTCGACGTCACATGCAGAGAGTAGTCGGCGTCACATGCAGAGAGTAGTCGGCGTCACATGCAGAGAGTAGTCGGCGTCACATGCAGTGAGTAGTCGGCGTCTCCTGTAGAGAATAGTCGACGTCACATGCAGAGAGTAGTCGACGTCACATGCAGAGAGTAGTCGACGTCACATGCAGAGAGTAGTCCACGTCACATGCAGAGAGTAGTCGGCGTCACATGCAGAGAGTAGTCGGCGTCACATGCAGAGAGTAGTCGACGTCACATGCAGAGAGTAGTCGACGTCACATGCAGAGAGTAGTCGGCGTCACATGCAGAGAGTAGTCGGCGTCACATGCAGAGAGTAGTCGACGTCACATGCAGAGAGTAGTCGGCGTCACATGCAGAGAGTAGTAGACGTCACATGCAGAGAGTAGTCGACGTCACATGCAGAGAGTAGTCCACGTCACATGCAGACCACGTAACATGCAGAGAGTAGTCGACGTCACATGCAGAGAGTAGTCGACGTCACATGCAGAGAGTAGTCCACGTCACATGCAAAGAGTAGTCGACGTCACATGCAGAGAGTAGTCCACGTCACATGCAGAGAGTAGTGGGCGTCTCCTGTGGAGAATAGGCCGCGTCACCTGTAGACAGTAGGCGGCGTCACCTGTAGAGATTAAGCGGCGTCGCCTGCAGACAAAAGGCGTTGCCACTTGTAGAGGGAAGGCAGAGAAAAGTCCACTTCACATTGCTAGAAAATGAGATGTCGCCTGAAGAGAGAAGTTGAAGTCAGCAGCAGGAAGAAGTGTATGATTCTTTATTTGCAGAGAATACTCAGCATTACCAGCAATGACCAGTCGATATCATGAGCAACCAGCAGAGACAAGTTGATGTCCTTGCAGAAATTACTCGACATCACTTGCACACAGCTCATTACATCTGCGATTAGAAGGCGATGCCACCTTAGAAGATTTACACTATGGCAACTGAAGACAAGAATTTCCCATCACTTGCAATGGAAGACAAGTTGATGTGAGCGGTAAAGGTCATGTCATCTGTAAATAAAAAAAAGTTGATATTGAGAGAGAGAGAGAGAGAGAGAGAGAGAGAGAGAGAGAGAGAGACTCAACGTTAAGGAAAAGAAAGAAGGCAGCCTTACCTGGATCCTCTTCAACCTTACCTGGAATTATTACGTCGGGGTCGCCTGCCGTGATACGTCGAGGTCACCTGCAAATACAAGTTGCCGTCTCCCGCCAAAAGAGGCCGACGTCACTTGTTGATGGAGTCGACTTTCACTACGGACTGAAGTGGACATCAGTTGCACAGAGAAATCAGCGTCACCTACAAAAAGAAGTCGATGTTACGAGCAGGAAGAAGTTGACACCACCTTCAAAGAAGTCTGTGTTGCCGTCAGGATCAATGACGCCTACAAGGAGAGTGAGTTGAAGTGACCTGAAAAGAGAGAAAACTTGACATAGTGAAAGATATATAGATAAACACACACACACACACACACACACACACACACACACACACACACACACACAAACATAGAGAGAGAGAGAGAGAGAGAGAGAGAGAGAGATTGATTTAACGGTAAAGAAAAGATGGAAGGCAACCTTACCTGAAAATGTTGACGTCGTTGTCACCTGCCGTGATATGTCGAGGTGAACAGCAAACAGAATTTCCCGTCGCCTGTAGAGAGAGGCTGACGTCACGTGTAGAGAGAGCCAAACTGCACTACGGCATGAAGTGGAAATCACTTGCATAGAGAAATCAGCGTCACCTGCAAAGAGAAGCCATGTTATTTAGCAAACAAAATTCGGTACCACCTTCAAAGAAGAAGTCAATTCCGCCTGCAATTTAAATAACACCTGCAAGGAAAGAGTCGACGTCACCTGAAAAGAGGGAGAACTTGATGACTTAGTGAAAAGCATGGAGGTAGAGTCATATATATATATATATATACAGAGAGAGAGAGAGAGAGAGAGAGAGAGAGAGAGAGAGAGAGAGAGAGAGAGAGAGAGACCAAAGGAGAGGAACTGGACGTTAATACAAAGAGAGGAGTCAAACTTTCCTGAAAATATTGCATTTTGTGTTACGTGTGATATTTTGTTATTATCTGAACATAGAGCTGTGCCTCACCTGCAGAAAGAAGTGGACATTCCTTGCAGGAAGAAGGTCACACCGCCTCTTGAGAGCTGTTAACGTTACCTGCATAGAGGAGTTTGTGTTACTTGTAAATGATGCTGGCGCCACCAGGAGAGAAGCCGACGTCACGTGCAGAGATGTCGACGTGTCGTTTAGAGAGAAGGTGACGTTTCCTGCAGACAGAAGTGGACGTCACCTGCAGAGAGAACCGACGATATATGAAGTGAGAACCCGACGTCATCCGCAGAGAGTAGTTGACGTCCATTGTAGAGAGAAGCCGATGACATAACCTGGCCTGAAGATGTACCACTTGACCTGCCCCTAGGTGGTGGTGGGTGGGGAAGGAGTAGTGGGGGGTGTGGAGGATGTGTGGGTCCCTGTGGTGGGCCTGGCAGGCTGAGAAGGACATGTTGCTCTGCCTGCTGCTCCACCCGAACTGCTCGTGGAAGCTTCGGCCGGGCCTTATATAGCTTTGGCAGACTAACAACCACCCGCCAGAAAATGGAACTAAACACCGCCCGGATACACATAAACTATGTACCTAAAAACCGCCCGAAAGCCATGAATCTCTGCCAAAAATCCAACAATGAAGAAAATGTGTCATGGAAAATACTGATGTGAATATATTACCACTAAATTAACAGCAACAAGAACAGTTCAATAATAATAATAATAATAATAATAATAATAATAATATAATAATAATAATAATAATAATAATAATGATAATAATACTAATAATGATAATAATACTAATAATGATAATAATAATAATAATAATAATAATAATAATAATAATAATAATAATAAAACAGTAGCCTAGGAGTAGTAGTAGTAGTAGTAGTCATAGTAGTGGTTGGAACAATAATACTAATAGTGATCATGACAATAGTGATGATAGTGATTAGAGTGATCCCTGCAAAGAGAAGTTGACGTTACCTCGGCAAAGTGGTTAGTGTTACCTGGAGAGAGTAGTCGGCATTACCTACAGAGAGTTTTCCGCTTTACCTGCAGAGAGTAGTCGGTGTCCTCTGAAGAGAGTAGTCAGCGTCACCTGCAGAGCCAGTCGGCGTCACCTGCAGAGAGTTGTCGGCGTCAACTGCAGAGAGTAGTCGGTGTCCCCTAAACAGAGTAGTCAGTATCACCTTCAGAGTGTTGTTGACGTCACCTGCAGAAATAAAGCGGTGTCACTTGAAAAGGGAAGGCGGAGAAAAGTCCGCTTCCCATCCCGAGAAAATGAGATGTCACCTGCAGAGACAAGTCGAAGTCACCTGCAGGAAGAAGTCTATGATACCATAGTTGTAGAGAGAACTCAACATCACCTGCAGTGAGCGGTCGATATCATCAGAAACCAGCAGAGAGAAATCGATGTGACTTGCAGAAAGTACTCGACATCATCTGCACACAGAAGCTGATTACATCTGCGATTAGAAGGTGATGCCACCTCAGAAGATTTAGACTTTGGCAACTGAAGACAAGAATTTGTCGTCACTTGCAATGGAAGACAAGTCGAAGTGAGAGGTAAAGATCATGTCATCTGCAAAGAAACAGAAGTC
The DNA here is from genome assembly GCF_032717465.1 of Coenobita brevimanus. Lineage (NCBI taxonomy): Eukaryota > Metazoa > Arthropoda > Malacostraca > Decapoda > Coenobitidae > Coenobita > Coenobita brevimanus. Next base: position 32,467,003 of record NC_136967.1, read on the forward strand.
AGTCTTGAGAGAGAGAGAGAGAGAGAGAGAGAGAGAGAGAGAGGAACAAAGAGAAGCTCGTCGTTAATGAAGAGAGAGAAGTTAATCTTACCTGAAAATACTGAATTATATGTCACCTGTCGTGATATGTTGATATTCTGCAAGCAGATTTCTTCGTCACCTGCAGAAGGAAGTGGACATGCCTTGCAAGAAGGTCACACCACCTCCTGTGAGCTGCTGACTTTACGAGTTTAGAGAAGTTTGTGTAACTTGCTGAGAAGAGTCAGCGTCACCGGGAGAGAATCCAGCGTCACGTGCAGAGAGATGTTGACATCTCGTCTCGAAAGAAGGCGACGTCACATGTAGACAGAAGTCTACGTCACCTGCAGAGAGAACCGACGGTGAATGAAGAGTGAACTCGACGTCATCCCCAGAGAGTGATTTTACGTGAATTTTAAACTGAAGCGGATGGCATCTGAAGAGAAAAGGTGCAGGTGCCTGTGGTATGTTGTCAGCGTTACCGACAGGGCGAAGTCGATGTCACTTGCAGAAAGAACTGGACGTCACCTACATACAGAAACTGATGCCATCTACGATTAGAAGTCGATGCCACTTCAGAAGATGGAGTCTTTGGCAACTGCAGACAAGAATTTGCTGTCACTTGCAATGGAAGACAAGTCGGTGTGAGCGGTAAAGATCATGTCACCTGCAAAGAAACAGAAGTCGATATTGAGAGAGAGAGAGAGAGAGAGAGAGAGAGAGAGAGAGAGGGAGAGAGATTTAACGTTAAAGAAAGAACGACCTGGAAATGTTGACGTCGATGTCACCTGCCGTGATGTGTCGAGGTGAACAGATATTGAAAGTTCCCGTCTCCCGTAGAAAGAGGCTGACGTCCCGTGTAGAGAGAGCCAAACTCCACTAAGGAATGAAGTGGAAATCACTTGCATAGGGAAATCAACGTCACCTGCAAAGAGAAGTCAGTGTTACACGGAAGCAAAAATCGATACTACCTTCAAAGAAGAAGTCGATGCTGCATTCAGTTTCAATGACACCAGCAATGAATGATATGTCGAAGTCACCCGATAATAGAGAGAACTTGATGACATAGTGGAAGATATGTAAGTAAATATATATATATATATATATATATATATATATATATATATATATATATATATATATATATATATATATATATCTCACTCACTCACTCTCTCTCTCTCTCTCTACTTATATTTTCTATCATTCTGTCTATATACATATATATAGACAGATAGATGGATAAATAGATTGGTGTATAGAGAGAGAGAGAGAGAGAGAGAGAGAGAGAGAGAGAGAGAGAGAGAAACTCATCGTTAATGAGGAGAGAAAAGTAAAACTCACCTGAAAATATTGAATGATGTGTCGCCTGTTGTGATATGTTGATATTACTTCCAAATAAATTTTTGCGTCACCTGCACAAAGGAGTCGACATTCCTTGCAGGAAGAAGGTCACACCGCCTCTTGAGAGCTGTTAACGTCACCTGCGTTAAAAAGTCTCTGTAACCTGCAAAGGAGGCCGACGCCACCAGGAGAGAAGCCGACGGCACGTGCAGAGATGTCGACGTGTCGTTTAGAGAGAAGGTGACGTTTCCTGCAGACAGAAGTGGACGTCACCTGCAGAGAGAACCGACGATATATGAAGTGAGAACCCGACGTCATCCGCAGAGAGTAGTTGACGTCCATTGTAGAGAGAAGCCGATGACATAACCTGGCCTGAAGATGTACCACTTGACCTGCCCCGAGGTGGTGGTGGGTGGGGAAGGAGTAGTGGGGGGTGTGGAGGATGTGTGGGTCCCTGTGGTGGGCCTGACAGGCTGGGAAGGACATGTTGCTCTGGCTGCTGCTTCACCCGAACTGCTCGTGGAAGCTTCGGCCGGGCCTTATATAGCTTTGGCAGACTAACAACCACCCGCCAGAAAATGGAACTAAACACCGCCCGGATACACATAAACTATGTACCTAAAAACCGCCCGAAAGCCATGAATCTCTGCCAAAAATCCAACAATGAAGAAAATGTGTCATGGAAAATACTGATGTGAATATATTACCACTAAATTAACAGCAACAAGAACAATTTAATAATAATAAAATAATGATAATAATAGCAATAATAATTATAATAGTAGCCTAGTAGCAGTAATAATAGTAAAACATTACTAATGATGACGATGAAAATAGTGATGATGATAGTGATTAGAGCAATTCTTGCAAAAAGAGGTCGAGGGTTCCCGCAAAAAGAAGCCAACGTACCTGCAGAGAGTAGTTGGCATCACCTGCAGAGAGTAGTTGGTGTTACCTGCAGAGAGTAGTCGTGTTACCTGCAGAGAGTAGTCGTGTTACCTGCAGAAGGTAGTCGATGTTACCTGCAGAGGGTAGACGGTGTTACCTGCAGAGGTTAGTCGGTGTTACCTGCAGAGAGTAGTCGTGTTACCTGCAGGGAGTAGTTGGTGTTACCTGCTGAGAGTAGTCGACATCTCTTGCATAGAGTAGTTGGTGTTGCATAGAGTAGTCAGTGTCTCCTGCAGAGAGTAGTCGGTGTTGCATATGGTAGTTAGTGTTTCCTGTAGAGAGTAGTCGGTGTTACCTGCTGAGAGTAGTCAGTATTACTTGGAGAGAGTAGTTAGTGTTACCTGCAGAGAGTAGTTGGTGTTACCTGCAGAGAGTAGTTGGTGTTACCTGCAGAGAGTAGTTGGTGTTACCTGCAGAGAGTAGTTGGTGTTACCTGCAGAGAGTAGTCGGTGTTACCTGCAGAGAGTAGTTGGTGTTACCTGCAGAGAGTAGTCGGTGTTACCTGCTGAGAGTAGTCAGTATTACTTGGAGAGAGTAGTTGGTGTTACCTGCAGAGAGTAGTTGGTGTTACCTGCAGAGAGTAGTTGGTGTTACCTGCAGAGAGTAGTTGGTGTTACCTGCAGAGAGTAGTCAGTGTTACCTGCATAGAGTAGCCCGTGTTACCTGTAGATAGTTGTCGTTGTTACCTGCGGAGAGTAGTCAACATCACCTGCAGGGAGTAGTCGATGTTTCCTGCAGAGAGTAGTTGGTGTTAAGAGCAGAGACTTATCAGTGTTACCTGCAGAGAGATGTCGGTGTTAGCTGCAGAGACTAGTCAGTGTTACCTGCAGAGAGTAGTTAATGTTACCTGCAGAGAGTAGTTAGTGTTACCTGCAGAGAGTAGTCAGTACTGTATTACCCGCAGGGAGCAGACAGTGTTACCTGCAGAGATTAGTCAGCACCCTACCCGTATCCCTGACCACCTTGGCAAGAGCTCCAACATACATGACCTCATCCTTACAACTAATCCTTCTGCTTACACTGTTAATCTTTTCTCTCCATTGTAGTCCTCCGATCACAACCTTATCACCTTATCCTGTCCTGTCGCTCCGGTACAGCCTTTGGACACTCCAAAGAAATGTCGTCTGTGGCACTTTGGAGCTGCGGACTGGGAGACCGTCAGGCAGTACATCTTTGATTTTCCCTAGAATGATTATTGCTTCCATGGCCGGAAGCCATCTGAGTGTGTGATGCACATTATGGAAATTATTCTCTCGGGCATGGAAGCATACATTCCTTTCTCATATCCTTTGACTAATGCAAGAAAGCCTTGGTTTAATCACGCTTGTTCTAATGATATCCGCAGCAAGAAGAGGACCTGTAAAAGGTACAGGAGCCATCCCACCTCTGAATCACATCTTTTACACATTTCTGCCTGGAATCGTTCTAAAGCTGTTCTTCGCTCTGCTAAAAATAATGTCATCCGTACTAAATGCTCTCAACTCTCCAACTCAAATTCTTCTCGCTCCTTCTGGTACCTTCCCAAAAACCTTTCTAACAGCTTTACGTCATCATCCTTCCCTCCTCTTTTCTATTCTGGTGGCTCTGTAGCTATTTCTTCTACTGATAAAGCAGATCTCTTCGCTCACACTTTCTCCTCCAATTCCACCTTAGACGATTCCAGTGCCGTTCATCCATCACTTCCCCCCTCTGACTTCCTAATGGCTGACATTATAATTTCTTCAGCTGATGTATTTTCTGCCATCACAGGCCTCAATACTAACAAGGTATATGGGCCTGATGGAGTCCCTCCTGTTGTCCTCAAGAACTGTGCTTCTGTGCTTACACCCTGCCTAAGTAAACCCTTTTGCCTTTGTCTGTCAACTTGTACCTTTCCTTCTTGCTGGAAGTTTGCTGTCATTCAGCCAGTCCCAAAGAAGGGTGACCATTCCCAACCCTCTACGTATCATCCAATTGCTTTAACATCCTGTGTCTCAAAAGTTTTTGAGTCAAATCTTTACAAAAAAAATTTAAAGCATCTTTCCTATCACTAACTTCTTTCTGATCGTCAGTATGGGTTCCGTCAGGGACGCTCCACTGGCGATCTTCTCACCTACCTTTCAGACTCCTGGTCATCCTCCTTTCGGGACTTTGGCGAAAGCTTTGTTATTGCACTTGATATCTCAAAGGCTTTGGATCGAGTCTGGCATAAGTCTTCTGTGCTTACACCCTGCCTAAATAAACTCTTTTGCCTTTGTCTGTCAACTTGTACCTTTCCTTCTTGATGGAAGTTTGCTGTCATTCAGCCAGTCCCAAAGAAGGGTGACCATTCCCAACCCTCTAACTATCGTCCAATTGCTTTAACATCCTGTGTCTCAAAAGTTTTCGAGTCAAATCTTGTGGCTTCTATCCTTCTATCTGTGCCTTCGTCTACAGCTTTCTTTCTGGTCGTTCTATAGCTGCTGTTGTAGACGGCCATCGTTCTTCTCCTACATCTATCAACAGTGGTGTTCCTCAGGGCTCTGTCCTATCACCAACTGTCTTCCTTTTATTCATCAATGACCTTCTGAGCTGTACATCTAGCCTTATCCACTAGTAGCCTACGCTGATCATTCCACCCTTCATCTTTCCATTCGGTTCCCGCAACGTCCATCTCAGCAATTACTTCAACAAACAAGGGATGAGGCTTTGGCACACCTAATGTCTGACTTGGCTCGTATCTCTGACTGGGTAAAAATAATCTTGTTTTGATGCACCAAAAACTCAGTTTTTACACCTATCAACCCGACACAATCTTCCATAGGAGTATCCACTGATATTTACTAATCTCCAGCTCAATCTTCCATTTTGCTTGAATGTAGTTGAGGTTTCATTCACTCGGGACTTATCTTGGAAAGATCATATTGCATCTCTTGTAAAATCTGCTTCCAAGAGATTTGGTGTGCTATGCCGACTCCGTACCTTCTTTACCCCTGCACAATTGTTGACTCTATAACACAGGTTTTATTCCCCCTTGTGTAGTGTACAACTCTCATGTGTGGGGACGTTCCCCATATACAGCTCTTCTCAATAGAGTGAAGTCAAAGGCTTTTCGTCTCATCAGTTCTCCTTCTCTTACTGGCTCCCTTTAACCTCTGTCTCTTCACCGCCCTGTGCATCTTTCTCTCTTTTCTATCGTTACTTCAATGGTCACTGTTCCTCTGAACTGTCTGCTTGCATCCCTCCACCTCCTCGACGGGCCCGTAGCACCCGCTTAGCAACAAACTCTCATCCCTTTTCTGTCCATCTCTCTAATACAAGAGTTAACCGTTACTCCCAGGCCTTCAATTATGCAACAGGTCAACTCTGGAACTGTCTCCCTCTGTCTGTATTTCCTACTTCCTATGATCTTCAGTCCTCCAAACTCAGAGTGTCCAGGCATCTCGAAATGATCGGATCTTGAATTTGGGTCTCTTTTGTATTTTTTTTTCTTAGGAGGAACGTTTCGCGGGCCCATGGACTTTGGTTCCTTGTTTCTTGCATTAAAAAAAAAAAAAAAACTGCAGAGAGTACTCGGTGTTACCTGCAGAGGGTAGTTGCAATCATTTACAGAGAGTAGTTGCCATCACCTGCAGAGAGTAGTCGTTGTCACCTGCAGACTGAAGTCGGTGTCACCTGCAGAGTAGTCAACGTCACCTGCAGAGAGTAGTCGGCGTCACATACAGAGAGTAGTCGATGTTACTTGTAGAGAGTAGTTGGTTTTACCTGCAGAGAGTAGTCGGTGTTACCTGCAGAGAGTAGGTGGACCTGTTTGCAGAGCGTAGGCGGCGTCACCTGCAAATATTAGTAGGCATCACCTGCGGAGTGTAGTTGGCATAACCTCCAGTGAGTAATCGGCGTCGCCTGCAGAGAGCAGTCGGTGTTTCCTGCAGAAAGTAGTCGGCATCACCTGCAGAGGGTAGTCAGTGTTACCTGCGGAGAGTAGTTGGTGTTACCTGCAGAGAGTAGTCGGCATCACCTGCAAAGGGTAGTCAGTGTTACCTGCAGAGAGAAGTTGGTGTTACCTGCAGAGAGTAGTCAGTGTTACCTGCAGAGAGTAGTCAATGTTACCTGCAGAGAGTAGTCAGTGTTACCTGCAGAGAGTAGTCAGTGTTACCTGCAGAGAGTAGTCAATGTTACCTGCAGAGAGTAGTCAGTGTTACCTGCAGAGAGTAGTCAGTGTTACCTGCAGAGAGTAGTCAGTGTTACCTGCAGAGAGTAGTCAGTGTTACCTGCAGAGAGTAATCAGTGTTACCTGCAGAGAATAGGCGTCCTCACCTGCAGAGAGTAGTCAGTGTTACCTGCAGAGAGTAGTCAGTGTTACCTGCAGAGAGTAGTCAGTGTTACCTGCAGAGAGTAATCAGTGTTACCTGCAGAGAATAGGTGTCCTCACCTGCAGAGAGTAGGTAGCGTCAACTGCAGAAAGGAGGCGGCGTCGCCTGCAGAGAAAAGGCGTTGCCTTGCCACTTGTAGACAGAAGGCAAAGAAAAGTCTACTTCACATTCCTAGAAAATGAGATGTCTCCTGAAGAGAGAAATCGAAGTCACCTGCAGGAAGAGGTCTATGATGCTTTATTTGTAGAGAGAAGACATCACCAGCAAAGAGCAGTCGATGTCATAGGCAACCAGCAGAGAGAAGGCGATGTCCTTGCAGAAAGTATTCAACATCACCTGCACACACAAGCTGATTACATCTGCGATTAGAAGGCGATGCCACCTCAGAAGATTTAGACTTTGGCAACTGAAGACAAGAATTTGCCATCACTTGCAATGGAAGACAAGTCGATGTGAGCGGTAAAGGTCATGTCATCTGTAAAGAAACGAAAGTCAGTATTGAGAGAGAGAGAGAGAGAGAGAGAGAGAGAGAGAGAGAGAGAGAGAGAGAGAGAGAGAGAGAGAGAGAGAGAGAGAGAGAGAGACTCAAATTAAGGAAAAGAAAGAAGGCAGCCTTACCTGGATCCTCTTCAACCTTACCTGGAATTATTACGTCGGGGTCGCCTGCCGTGATACGTCGAGGTCACCTGCAAATACAAGTTGCCGTCTCCCGCCAAAAGAGGCCGACGTCACTTGTTGATGGAGTCGACTTTCACTACGGACTGAAGTGGACATCAGTTGCACAGAGAAATCAGCGTCACCTACAAAAAGAAGTCGATGTTACGAGCAGGAAGAAGTTGACACCACCTTCAAAGAAGTCTGTGTTGCCGTCAGGATCAATGACGCCTACAAGGAGAGTGAAGTCGATGTCACCTGAAGAGAGAGAAAACTGTCTTGATGACATAGTGAAAAATATGTAGAGAAACACACACACACACACACACACACACACACACACACACACACACACACACAAACAGAGAGAGAGAGAGAGAGAGAGAGAGAGAGATGTTACGGTAAAGAAAAGATGGAAGGCCCTTACCTGAAAATGTTGACGTCGATGTCACCTGCCGTGATATGTCGAGGTGAACAGCAAATAGAATTTCCCGTCGCCCGTAGTGAAAGGCTACACCCCGCCTAGGTATACTCTTTCACCTTTGTCTGTCAACTTGTACCTTTCCTTCTTGCTGGAAGTTTGCTGTCATGCAGCCAGTCCCAAAGAAGGGTGACCATTCCCAACCCTCTAACTATCGCCCAACTGCTTTAACATCCTGTGTCTCAAAAGTTTTTGAGTACATTCTTAGCAGAAAAAATTTAAAGCATTTTCCCTATCACAACCATCTTTCTGATCGTCAGTATGGGGTCCGTCAGGAATGCTCCACTGGCAATCTCACCTACCTTTCAGACTCCTGGTAATCCTCCTTTCGGGACTTTGGCGAAAGCTTCGCCATCGCACTTGACATCTCAAAGGCTTTCGATCGAGTCTGGCATAAATCTTTAATTTCCAAACTGCCCTCTTACGGTTTCTATCCTTCTATCTGTGCCTTCGTCTATAGCAGCGTTTCTTAACCTGGGGTGCTAGCACCCCCAGGGGGTGCTGAAATCAATTTTAGGGGGTGCTGGAAAATGCTGCATTATATTTTTTCTTACTGGATTTGCTTAGTATTGGCATCCTGGATTTTTTTTTTTTTTTGACAGTATAAAATAAACTGTCAGGCAGTACTTCACTTTACTTTAACCCTGCAGTAGTGTAGCAACTGCAGTCCCAGTAACCAGATGTAGAACGGTGCTGGACTGAGACCTTATTACAAGGGGGGTGCTGAGGTCGGAAAAGGTTAAGAAACGCTGATCTATCGCTTCCTTTCTGGTCGTTCTGTAGCTCCTGTTGTAGACGGCCACCATTCTTCTTCTAGATCTGTCAACAGTGGTGTTCCTCAGGGTTCTGTCCTATCACCAGCTCTCTTCCTTTTATTCATCATCGACCTTCTAACTGTATATCAAACCCTATCCACTCATACGTTGATAATTCCACCCATCATCTTTCCATTCGATTTCCGCAACGTCCATCTCAGCAGTTACTTCAGCAAACAAGGGATGAGGCTATGGCACACCTAATGTCTGACCTGGCTCGTATCTCTGACTGGGGTAAAAATAAACTTGTTTTTAATGCATCAAAAACTCAGTTCTTACACCTGTCAACTCAACCAGGCAAAATCTTTCACAGGAGTACCGACTAATGTTTAATAATATCTAACTCAATCCTGCATCATCCCTGAACATGCTTGGGGCCTCATTCTCTCGGGACTTATCTTGGAAAAATCATATTACATTTCTTGTAAAATCAGTTGTGCTGTACCGACTCTGTGCCTTCTTTACTACAGCACAGTTGATTTTTAAGAAATGTAATATGATTTTCCAAAGGTAAAGTCCCCGGAAAATGAACTAAGCATGATTCAGGGATGATCCCCGGGATTGAGTTAGATATTATTAAACACAGTCAGTACTCCCTGCGAAAGATTTTGCCTATACAATTTGACAGGTGCTGAAACTGAGTTTTTGATGCATTAAAAAACAAGTTTGGCACACCCCGGTCAGAGACCCACGAGCCAGGAATCAGGACATTAGGTGTGCCATAACCTCATCCCTTGTTTGCTGAAGTAACTACTGAGATGGGCATTGCGGAAATCGAATGGAAAAGATGATAGATAGGAATTATCAACGTATGAAATGAATAAGGAACGATATACAGTTAGAAGATTCGATGATAGATAAAAGGAAGGAAGCTGAGTGATGAGACAGAACCCTGAGGAGGCCACCACTGTTGACAGATCAAGAAGAAAAAGTGGTGGCCGTCCCTAACAGGAGCTACAAGTTGACAAGAAAGGAAACCATTAGTGTAACGTTTCTTAACCTTTTCCGACCTCAGCAGCCCCCTTGTAATAACTCTCAGTCCGGCACCGTTCTACATCTGGTTACTGGGACTGCGGATTGCTGCACTACTAAGGGTTAAAAGTAAAAAGTGAAATGCTACCTGACAGTTTATGGCCCACTGTCAAAAAAAAAAAAAATCCAGGATACAATACTAAAACAATCCAACAAGAAAAAATATAATGCAGCGTACTCCAGCACCCCCTAAAATTGATTTCAGAAATGCTAGCATAGGTTAAGAAACGCTACTATATACGTATGCACAGATAGAAGGATAGAAACCGTAAGAGGCCGGATTGGAAATTAAAGATTTATGCCAGACTCGATCGAAAAACTTTTGAATTGTCAGAATGCGATGGCGAAGCTTTCGCCAAAGTCCCGAAAGGAGGATTACCAGGAGTCTGAAAGGTAGGTGAGATTACCAGTGGAGTATTCCTGACGGATTGCTGACGATCAGAAAAGGATAATTTAATGATAGGGAAAATGCTTTAAATTTTTTCTGCTAAGAATGCTTTACTCAAAAAGCACGAGACACAGGATGTTAAAGCAGTTGGGCGATAGTTGAACGACTGAGACCAGAAACCCTTCTTTGAGAATGAGACAACATGACGTAAAAACTCCAATAAGAAGGAAAATTATAAGTTGATGAATTAAATTTGAAAGAGTATACCTATGGGCGGTGTAGACTTTCGCTACGAACGACGGGAAAGTATTTGCTGTTCACCTCGATATAGCTCGCGGCAGACAGTGACATCGACGATCAGCGATTTTCGATGAAAGAACCTTTCCATCTTTTCTTTATATAACATCTTCTCTCTCTCTCTCTTCTCTTCTCTCTCTCTCTCTCTGTTTGTGCGTGTGTGTGTAGTATTTATTATTATTTAATAATATTGTATATTTTTATGTATATCTCTACATATTTTTCACTATGTCATCAAGATTGATTTCTCTCTCTTCCGGAGTGACATCGACTTCACTCTCCTTGTAAGCGTCGTGATCCCACTGACGGCAACACAGACTTCTTTGAAGACAGTAATCAACTTCTTCCTGCTCGCGAGCATCGGCACTCTTTGTAGGTGACGCTGTTTTCTCTGTGCAACTGATATCCACTTCGATCCCGTAGTGAAAGTCGGCTCCATCAACAAGTGACGTCGAACTACTGGCGGGAGACGGCGCTATGTATTTGCAGGTGACACCTCGGCATGTCTGGCATGGCGACCCCGACGTAATAATTGCAGGTAAGGTTGAAGAGGATCCAGGCAGACTTGCCTTTCTTTCTTTCGCTGAATTTGAGTCTCTCTCTCTCTCTCTCTACTATATACAACTACTGACACGATTTCTTTACAGATGACATGACCTTTACCGCTCACATCGAGCTGTCTTCCATTGCAAGTGATAGCAAATTCTTGTCTTCAGGTGCCAAAGTCTAAATCTTCTGAGGTGGCATCGCCTTCTAATCGCAGATGTGTCAGCTTGTGTGTGCAGGTGATGTTGAATACTTTCAAAGGACAACTCTCTGCTGGTTGCCCATGACATCGACTAACTCTTTGCTGGTGATGTCTTCTCTCTACCCCGTCATCGCGCCTCTTCCTGCAGGCCGACTTCGGTCTCTTCAGGAGACATCTCGGCTAGGAATGTCTTGAAATGGGCTTTTCTTTGCCTTCTGCTCTACAGAATGGCAGAACAACGCCTTTCCTCTGCGAAGACGACGCCGCCCCTCCTTTCTTATAGTTGACATACCTACTCTCTGCGAGTGAGGTTACCTATTCTCTGCAGGTAACGCTGATTACTCTCGGCAGGTAACACTGGCTACTGTCTGCAGGTGAGGACTACTCTCTGCAGGTAGCTTGATTACTCGGTGCAGGTAACATTGACTATCCTCTGCAGGTAACACTGACTACTCTCTGCAGGTAACACTGGCTACTCTCTGCAGGTAACACTTTACTTTCTGCAAGTGTAGTGACTACTCTCTGCAGGTAACACTGACTACTGTCTGCAGGTAACACTGACTACTGTCTGCAGGCTGTATTATTGACTACTCTCTGCAGGTAACACTGACTACTCACTGCGTGTGCAACTTATCTCTGCAGGTAGCACTGACAACGCCTTTGCAGGAAGTGCCGACTACTGCTGCAGGTAACACCAACTTATCTCGTGATGTGCTGACTACCCTCTGCAGGTGATATAACCACTTTCTGCAGGAAACACCGACTGCTCTCTACCAGGCGACGCCGATTACTCACTGGAGAGTTATGCCAACTACACTAAAGATGATGCCTACTATCGACTGCGGGTGACACCGCCTCCGCTCTGCAAACAGGTCACACCTACTCTCTGCAGGTAACACCGATTACTCTCTACAGGGTGGCGCATCGACTACTCTGCAACATGTGACGCCGACTACTCTCTGCGGGTGACGTTGACTACTCTGCAGGTGACACCGACTTCAGTCTGCAGGTGATTTAACGACTACTCCCTCTGCAGGTGATGGCAACCACTCTCTTGTAAATGATTTGCAGCCCCCTCTGCAGGTGAACACCGGGAGTACTCTCTGCAGTTTTTTTTTTTTTTAATGCAAGAAATAAGGAACCAAAGTCCATGCAGGCCCATGAAAACGTTCCACCTAAGAAAAAAATACAAAAGAGAACCAAATTCAAAGATCGGCGATCATTTCGAGATGCCTGGAGCCTCTGAGTTTGGAGGACTGAAGATCATAGGAAGTAGGAATTACGAGGCAAAGAGGGAGACAGTTCCAGAGTTGACCTGTTGCATAAGTGAAGGCCTGGGAATTAACGGTTAACTCTTATGATAGAGAGATGGACAGAAAAAGGATGAGAGTTTGTTGCTAAAGCAGAATGCTGATATGTCCGAAAGAGGTGGAGGAATGCAAGCGAACATTCCGGAGGAACAGTGACCATTGAAGTAACGATAGAAAAGAGAGAAAGATGCGCAGGGCGGTGAAGAGACAGAGGTTAAAGGGGAGGCCAGTAAGAGAAGGAGAACTGATGAGACGAAACACACGACACCTCACTCTATTGAGAAGAGCTGCTATGGGCGAACGTCCCCACGCATGAGAGTTGTACGCTACTGAAGGGGGATTAAAACCAGTGTTACTAGAGTCAACGAATATTGCAGGGGGTAAGAAGGTACGGAGTCGGCATATTTTGCAAATCTCTTGGAAGCGGAACACACAAAGGATGCAATATGATCTTTCCAAGATGAGATCCCGAGTGAGTGAAACCTCAGCTACATTCAAAAGCAAAATGGAAGATTGAGCTGGAGATTAGTAAATATCAGTGGGTACTCCTATGGAAGATTGTGTCGGGTTGATAGGTGTAAAAACTGAGTTTTTAACATCAAAACAAGATTATTTTTACCCAGTGGAGAAATACGAGTAAAAGTCAGACATTAGGTGTGCCAAAGCCTCATCCCTTGTTTGTTGACAGTAATTACTGAGATGAACGTTGCGAGGCCGGAATGGAAAGATGAAGAGTGGAGATTGTCGGCATGTGAGACTACCCCAGTGGATGCAGAGCTGGGCCAGCACATGTACAGCTCAGAAGGTCGTTGATGAATAAAAGGCGACAGTTGAGTGATAGGACAGAGCCCTGAGGAACACCACTGATGGAGATGTAGGAGAGGAGTGATGAAGACATCTGCAACAACAGCTATAGAACTGACCAGAAAGCAAGCTGTAGACTGAGGCACAGATAGAAGGATAAGAGCCACAAGATTTGACTCGAAAGCTTTTGAGGCAGAGGATGTTGAGCAGCAATGGGACGATAGTTAGAGGGTTCAGAATGAGTCACCCAGGACTGAGGCAGTGAATGACAGAGCAAAACTCCATCAAGAAGGAAAGGTACAAGTTGACACAGACAAAGACAAAAGAGTTTTATTTAGGCAGGAGTGTAAGCACAGAAGACTTATGCCAGACTCGATCCAAAGCCTTTGAGATATCAAAGTGCAATAACAAAGCTTTCGCCAAAGTCCCGAGAGGATGACCAGGGGTCTGGAAGGTAGGTGAGAAGATCGCCAGTGGAGCGTCCCCTGTGGAACCCATACTGACGATCAGAAAGGAAGTTAGTGATAGGAAAGAAAAGATGCTTTAAATTTTTTGTAAAGATTTGACTCAAAAAGCTTTGAGACACAGGATGTTAAAGCTAATTGGATGATGCCGGTAGAGGGTTGGGAATGAGTCACCCTTCTTTAGGACTGGCTGAATGACAGCAAACTTCCAGCAAGAAGGAAAGGTACAAGTTGACAGACAAAGAAACAAAAGGGTTTGCTTAGGCAGGGTGTAAGCTTTTAGAAGCACAGTTCTTGAGGACAACAGGAGGGACTCCATCAGGCCCATATACCTTGTTAGTATTGAGGCCTGTGATGCTTGCAAGAAAATACATCAGCTGAAGAAATTATAATGTCAAGCCATTAGGAATCGTCAGAGGGAAGTGATGGATGGAACTGACACTGGAATCGTCTAAGGTGGAATTAAGGAGGAGAAAGTTAGTGAGCGAAGAAGTCTGCTTTATCAGTAGAAGAAATAGCTACAGAGCCACCAGAATAGAAAAGAGGAGGGAAGGATGATGACGTAGCTGTTAGAAAGGTTTTTTGGGAAGGTACCAGAAGGAAGCGAGAAAGAATTTGAGTTGGAGAGTTGAGAGCATTTAGTACGGATGACTATTTTTAGCAGAGCGGCGAAACAGCTTTAGAACGATTCCAGGCAGAAATGTGTAAAAGATGTGATTCAGAGGTGGGATGGCTCCTGTACCTTTTACAGGTCCTCTTCTTGCTGCGGATATCATTAGAACAAGCGTGATTAAACAAAGGCTTTCTTGCATTAGTCAAAGGATATGAGAAAAGGAATCTATGCTTCCATGTACAAGAGAATAACCTCCATAATGTGCATCACACACTCAGATGGCTTCCGGCCATGGAAGCAATAATCATTCTAGGAAAATCAAAGATGTACTGCCTGACGGTCTCTCCCAGTCCGCGGCTCCAAGGGTGCCACAGAGCCTTTGACATTTCTTTGGAGTGTCCAAAGGCTTTGTACCAGAGCGACAGAGACAGGATAAGGTGATGAAAGGTTTATTGAATCTAGGAGGACTACAATGGAGAGAAAAAAGATTAACAGTGTAAGCAGAAGGATTAGTTGTGGGATGAGGTCATGTATGTTGGAGCTCTTGCCAAAGGTGGTCAGTGGATACGGGTAGGGTGCTGACTAATCTCTGCAAGAATTAACACTGTCTGCTCCCTGCGGGTAATACTGACTTTACTCTCTGCAGGTAACACTAACTACTCTCTGCAGGTAACAATAACTACTCTCTGCAGGTAACACTGACTATGATCTCTGCGGCTAGCACCATTTACATCCTCTCTGCAGGTAACACTGATAAGTCTCTGCTCTTAACACCAGCTACTCTCTGCAGGAAGCATCGACTACTCCCCTGCAGGGTGATGTTGACTACTCTCCGCAGGTAACAACGGCTGGCCGAACAACTATCTTACAGGTAACACAGGCTGCTCTATGCAGGTAACACTGACTACTCTCTGCAGGTAACACCAACTACTTCTCTGCGAAAAGGTAACACCAACTACTCTCTGCAGGTAACACCAACTTCTCTCTGCAGAAGTAACACCAACTGCCTCTCTCCAAGTAGAAAATACCTGACTACTCTCCTTGGGGCCAACACCGACTACTCTCTGCAGGTAACACCAACTACTCTCTGCAGGTAACACCGACTTCCTCTCTGGCCTGTAACACCAACTACTCTCTGCAGGCTTAACACCAACTACTCTGCAGGTATTAACACCAACACTCTCTGCAGGTAACACCAACTACTCTCTGCAGGTAACACTAACTACTCTCTCCAAGTAAAACTTACTACTCTCTGCAGGTAACACCGACTACTCCTCTACGAAACACTAACTACCATATACAACACCGACTACTCTCTGCAGGAGCACACTGACTACTCTATGCAACACCAACTACTCTATGCAAGAAGATGTCGACTACTCTCAGCAGGTAACACCAACTACTCCCTGCAGGTAACACGACTACTCTCTGCAGGTAACACCGACTAACCTCTGCAGGTAACACCGTCTACCCTCTGCAGGTAACATCGACTACCTTCTGCAGGTAACACGACTACTCTCTGCAGGTAACACGACTACTCTCTGCAGGTAACACCAACTACTCTCTGCAGGTGATGCCAACTCTCTGCAGGTACGTTGGCTTCTTTTTGCGGGAACCCTCGACCTCTTTTTGCAAGAATTGCTCTAATCACTATCATCATCACTATTTTCATCGTCATCATTAGTAATTTTTTACTATTATTACTGCTACTAGGCTACTATTATAATTATTATTACTATTATTATCATTATTTTATTATTATTAAATTGTTCTTGTTGCTGTTAATTTAGTGGTAATATATTCACATCAGTATTTTCCATGACACATTTTCTTCATTGTTGGATTTTTGGCAGAGATTCATGGCTTTCGGGCGGTTTTTAGGTACATAGTTTATGTGTATCCGGGCGGTGTTTAGTTCCATTTTCTGGCGGGTGGTTGTTAGTCTGCCAAAGCTATATAAGGCCTGGCCGAAGCTTCCACGAGCAGTTCGGGTGAAGCAGCAGCCAGAGCAACATGTCCTTCCCAGCCTGTCAGGCCCACCACAGGGACCCACACATCCTCCACACCCCCCACTACTCCTTCCCCACCCACCACCACCTAGGGGCAGGTCAAGTGGTACATCTTCAGGCCAGGTTATGCCATCGGCTTCTCTCTACAATGGACGTCAACTACTCTCTGCGGATGACGTCGGGTTCTCACTTCATATATCGTCGGTTCTCTCTGCAGGTGACGTCCACTTCTGTCTGCAGGAAACGTCACCTTCTCTCTAAACGACACGTCGACATCTCTGCACGTGCCGTCGGCTTCTCTCCTGGTGGCGTCGGCCTCCTTTGCAGGTTACAGAGACTTTTTAACGCAGGTGACGTTAACAGCTCTCAAGAGGCGGTGTGACCTTCTTCCTGCAAGGAATGTCGACTCCTTTGTGCAGGTGACGCAAAAATTTATTTGGAAGTAATATCAACATATCACAACAGGCGACACATCATTCAATATTTTCAGGTGAGTTTTACTTTTCTCTCCTCATTAACGATGAGTTTCTCTCTCTCTCTCTCTCTCTCTCTCTCTCTCTCTCTCTCTCTCTCTCTCTATACACCAATCTATTTATCCATCTATCTGTCTATATATATGTATATAGACAGAATGATAGAAAATATAAGTAGAGAGAGAGAGAGAGAGTGAGTGAGATATATATATATATATATATATATATATATATATATATATATATATATATATATATATATATATATATATATATTTACTTACATATCTTCCACTATGTCATCAAGTTCTCTCTATTATCCAGGGTGACTTCGACATATCATTCATTGCTGGTGTCATTGAAACTGAATGCAGCATCGACTTCTTCTTTGAAGGTAGTATCGATTTTTGCTTCCGTGTAACACTGACTTCTCTTTGCAGGTGACGTTGATTTCCCTATGCAAGTGATTTCCACTTCATTCCTTAGTGGAGTTTGGCTCTCTCTACACGGGACGTCAGCCTCTTTCTACGGGAGACGGGAACTTTCAATATCTGTTCACCTCGACACATCACGGCAGGTGACATCGACGTCAACATTTCCAGGTCGTTCTTTCTTTAACGTTAAATCTCTCTCCCTC
This sequence comes from Coenobita brevimanus, assembly GCF_032717465.1. NCBI lineage: Eukaryota > Metazoa > Arthropoda > Malacostraca > Decapoda > Coenobitidae > Coenobita > Coenobita brevimanus. The sequence continues at coordinate 32,484,369 of NC_136967.1, forward strand.
TCTCTCTCTCTCTCTCTCTCTCTCTCTCTCTCAATATCGACTTCTGTTTCTTTGCAGGTGACATGATCTTTACCGCTCACACCGACTTGTCTTCCATTGCAAGTGACAGCAAATTCTTGTCTGCAGTTGCCAAAGACTCCATCTTCTGAAGTGGCATCGACTTCTAATCGTAGATGGCATCAGTTTCTGTATGTAGGTGACGTCCAGTTCTTTCTGCAAGTGACATCGACTTCGCCCTGTCGGTAACGCTGACAACATACCACAGGCACCTGCACCTTTTCTCTTCAGATGCCATCCGCTTCAGTTTAAAATTCACGTAAAATCACTCTCTGGGGATGACGTCGAGTTCACTCTTCATTCACCGTCGGTTCTCTCTGCAGGTGACGTAGACTTCTGTCTACATGTGACGTCGCCTTCTTTCGAGACGAGATGTCAACATCTCTCTGCACGTGACGCTGGATTCTCTCCCGGTGACGCTGACTCTTCTCAGCAAGTTACACAAACTTCTCTAAACTCGTAAAGTCAGCAGCTCACAGGAGGTGGTGTGACCTTCTTGCAAGGCATGTCCACTTCCTTCTGCAGGTGACGAAGAAATCTGCTTGCAGAATATCAACATATCACGACAGGTGACATATAATTCAGTATTTTCAGGTAAGATTAACTTCTCTCTCTTCATTAACGACGAGCTTCTCTTTGTTCCTCTCTCTCTCTCTCTCTCTCTCTCAAGACTGACTTCTGTTTCTTTGCAGATGACATGATCTTTACCTCTCACTTCGACTTGTCTTCCATTGCAAGTGACGACAAATTCTTGTCTTCAGTTGCCAAAGTCTAAATCTTCTGAGGTGGCATCACCTTCTAATCGCAGATGTAATCAGCTTCTGTGTGCAGATGATGTCGAGTACTTTCTGCAAGTCACATCGATTTCTCTCTGCTGGTTTCTGATGATATCGACCGCTCACTGCAGGTGATGTTGAGTTCTCTCTACAACTATGGTATCATAGACTTCTTCCTGCAGGTGACTTCGACTTGTCTCTGCAGGTGACATCTCATTTTCTCGGGATGGGAAGCGGACTTTTCTCCGCCTTCCCTTTTCAAGTGACACCGCTTTATTTCTGCAGGTGACGTCAACAACACTCTGAAGGTGATACTGACTACTCTGTTTAGGGGACACCGACTACTCTCTGCAGTTGACGCCGACAACTCTCTGCAGGTGACGCCGACTGGCTCTGCAGGTGACGCTGACTACTCTCTTCAGAGGACACCGACTACTCTCTGCAGGTAAAGCGGAAAACTCTCTGTAGGTAATGCCGACTACTCTCTCCAGGTAACACTAACCACTTTGCCGAGGTAACGTCAACTTCTCTTTGCAGGGATCACTCTAATCACTATCATCACTATTGTCATGATCACTATTAGTATTATTGTTCCAACCACTACTATGACTACTACTACTACTACTACTCCTAGGCTACTGTTTTATTATTATTATTTTTATTATTATTATTATTATTATTATTATCATTATTAGTATTATTATCATTATTAGTATTATTATCATTATTATTATTATTATTATTATTATTATATTATTATTATTATTATTATTATTATTATTATTATTGAACTGTTCTTGTTGCTGTTAATTTAGTGGTAATATATTCACATCAGTATTTTCCATGACACATTTTCTTCATTGTTGGATTTTTGGCAGAGATTCATGGCTTTCGGGCGGTTTTTAGGTACATAGTTTATGTGTATCCGGGCGGTGTTTAGTTCCATTTTCTGGCGGGTGGTTGTTAGTCTGCCAAAGCTATATAAGGCCCGGCCGAAGCTTCCACGAGCAGTTCGGGTGGAGCAGCAGGCAGAGCAACATGTCCTTCTCAGCCTGCCAGGCCCACCACAGGGACCCACACATCCTCCACACCCCCCACTACTCCTTCCCCACCCACCACCACCTCGGGGAAGGTCAAGTGGTACATCTTCAGGCCAGGTTATGCCATCGGCTTCTCTCTACAATGGACGTCAACTACTCTCTGCGGATGACGTCGGGTTCTCACTTCATATATCGTCGGTTCTCTCTGCAGGTGACGTCCACTTCTGTCTGCAGGAAACGTCACCTTCTCTCTAAACGACACGTCGACATCTCTGCACGTGACGTCGGCTTCTCTCCTGGTGGCGCCAGCATCATTTACAAGTAACACAAACTCCTCTATGCAGGTAACGTTAACAGCTCTCAAGAGGCGGTGTGACCTTCTTCCTGCAAGGAATGTCCACTTCTTTCTGCAGGTGAGGCACAGCTCTATGTTCAGATAATAACAAAATATCACACGTAACACAAAATGCAATATTTTCAGGAAAGTTTGACTCCTCTCTTTGTATTAACGTCCAGTTCCTCTCCTTTGGTCTCTCTCTCTCTCTCTCTCTCTCTCTGTATATATATATATATATATGACTCTACCTCCATGCTTTTCACTAAGTCATCAAGTTCTCCCTCTTTTCAGGTGACGTCGACTCTTTCCTTGCAGGTGTTATTTAAATTGCAGGCGGAATTGACTTCTTCTTTGAAGGTGGTACCGAATTTTGTTTGCTAAATAACATGGCTTCTCTTTGCAGGTGACGCTGATTTCTCTATGCAAGTGATTTCCACTTCATGCCGTAGTGCAGTTTGGCTCTCTCTACACGTGACGTCAGCCTCTCTCTACAGGCGACGGGAAATTCTGTTTGCTGTTCACCTCGACATATCACGGCAGGTGACAACGACGTCAACATTTTCAGGTAAGGTTGCCTTCCATCTTTTCTTTACCGTTAAATCAATCTCTCTCTCTCTCTCTCTCTCTCTCTCTCTCTATGTTTGTGTGTGTGTGTGTGTGTGTGTGTGTGTGTGTGTGTGTGTGTGTGTGTGTGTTTATCTATATATCTTTCACTATGTCAAGTTTTCTCTCTTTTCAGGTCACTTCAACTCACTCTCCTTGTAGGCGTCATTGATCCTGACGGCAACACAGACTTCTTTGAAGGTGGTGTCAACTTCTTCCTGCTCGTAACATCGACTTCTTTTTGTAGGTGACGCTGATTTCTCTGTGCAACTGATGTCCACTTCAGTCCGTAGTGAAAGTCGACTCCATCAACAAGTGACGTCGGCCTCTTTTGGCGGGAGACGGCAACTTGTATTTGCAGGTGACCTCGACGTATCACGGCAGGCGACCCCGACGTAATAATTCCAGGTAAGGTTGAAGAGGATCCAGGTAAGGCTGCCTTCTTTCTTTTCCTTAACGTTGAGTCTCTCTCTCTCTCTCTCTCTCTCTCTCTCTCTCTCTCTCTCTCTCTCAATATCAACTTTTTTTTATTTACAGATGACATGACCTTTACCGCTCACATCAACTTGTCTTCCATTGCAAGTGATGGGAAATTCTTGTCTTCAGTTGCCATAGTGTAAATCTTCTAAGGTGGCATCGCCTTCTAATCGCAGATGTAATGAGCTGTGTGCAAGTGATGTCGAGTAATTTCTGCAAGGACATCAACTTGTCTCTGCTGGTTGCTCATGATATCGACTGGTCATTGCTGGTAATGCTGAGTATTCTCTGCAAATAAAGAATCATACACTTCTTCCTGCTGCTGACTTCAACTTCTCTCTTCAGGCGACATCTCATTTTCTAGCAATGTGAAGTGGACTTTTCTCTGCCTTCCCTCTACAAGTGGCAACGCCTTTTGTCTGCAGGCGACGCCGCTTAATCTCTACAGGTGACGCCGCCTACTGTCTACAGGTGACGCGGCCTATTCTCCACAGGAGACGCCCACTACTCTCTGCATGTGACGTGGACTACTCTCTGCATGTGACGTCGACTACTCTTTGCATGTGACGTGGACTACTCTCTGCATGTGACGTCGACTACTCTCTGCATGTGACGTCGACTACTCTCTGCATGTTACGTGGTCTGCATGTGACGTGGACTACTCTCTGCATGTGACGTCGACTACTCTCTGCATGTGACGTCTACTACTCTCTGCATGTGACGCCGACTACTCTCTGCATGTGACGTCGACTACTCTCTGCATGTGACGTGGACTACTCTCTGCATGTGACGCCGACTACTCTCTGCATGTGACGTCGACTACTCTCTGCATGTGACGCCGACTACTCTCTGCATGTGACGCCGACTACTCTCTGCATGTGACGCCGACTACTCTCTGCATGTGACGTGGACTACTCTCTGCATGTGACGTCGACTACTCTCTGCATGTGACGTCGACTACTCTCTGCATGTGACGTCGACTATTCTCTACAGGAGACGCCGACTACTCACTGCATGTGACGCCGACTACTCTCTGCATGTGACGCCGACTACTCTCTGCATGTGACGCCGACTACTCTCTGCATGTGACGCCGACTACTCTCTGCATGTGACGTCGACTACTCTCTGCATGTGACGCCGACTACTCTCTGCATGTGACGTCGACTACTCTCTGCATGTGACGTCGACTACTCTCTGCATGTGACGTCGACTACTCTCTGCATGTGACGTCGACTACTCTCTGCTGGTAACACCGACTACTCTCTGCATGTGACGCCGACTACTCTCTGCATGTGACGCCGACTACTCTCTGCTGGTAACAACGACTACTCTCTGCAGATAACATCGTGTACTCTCTGCAGGTAACACCGAGTACTCTCTGCAGGTAACATGGAATACTCTCTGCAGGTAACAGAGAATACTTTCTGCAGGTAACACAGAATACTCTCTGCAGGTAACAGAGACTACACTCCGCAGGTAACACAGACTACTCTTTGCAGGTAACACCAACTACTCTCTGCAGGTAACACCAACTACTCTCTGCAGGTAACATCAACTACTCTTTGCAGGTAACACCAACTACTCTCTGCAGGTAACACCAACTACTCTCTGCAGGTAACACCAACTACTCTCTGCAGGTAACACCAACTACTCTCTGCAGGTAACACCGACTACTCTCTGCAGGTAACACCAACTACTCTCTGCAGGTAACACCGACTACTCTTTGCAGGTAACACCGACTACTCTCTGCAGGTAACACCAACTACTCTCTGCAGGTAACACCGACTACTCTTTGCAGGTAACACCGACTACTCTCTGCAGGTAACACCGACTACTCTCTGCAGGTAACACCGACTACTCTTTGCAGGCAACACCGACTACTCTTTGCAGGTAACAAACACTTCACTCTGCAGGTGACGCCGAATACTCTCTGCAGGTGACGCCGACTGCTCTGCAGAGGTAACGTCAACTTATCTCTACAGGTGACGTCGGCTTCTTTGTGCGGGAAACGTCAACTTTTTATTATAGGGAACACCCTAATTACCATCATCATTACTACTGTCATCATTACTGTTAGTATTATTCTTACTAGTACTACTACTACTACTACTACTTCTATTATGACTACTACTCCATCAACTACTACTGTTACTACTATTACTACTACTATTACTACTCTTACCACTAGTACTATTACTACTACTACTATTACTACTGGGTTACTAGTACTGCTACTTCTGTTATTATTAATACTATTTTGTATTATTATTATTATTATTATTAGTATTAGTATTATTATTATTATTATGATTACTATTATCATTATTGTTAATATTATTATTATTATTATTATTATTCTTATTATTATTATTACTATTATTATTATTATTATTATTATTATTATTATTACTTTTATTATTATTATCATTATTAATAATAATTTTAAAATTATTATTAATATTATTGTTATTATCATTTTTATTATTATTTGTGGTAGATGGGGGAGCTCACCATCCACTCACATGATGTCGTGCTGAATCAGGTGTCTGCCCTATCATCTCTTCCATTCATCTTTCCATCCTCCTCTGTCTTTCTTTCCTTCATTTTTTTCCTTTCCTTCTGCCTTTGGATGACTCTACACTGAGTGACAAGCCAATTGGTCTCCTGTACACCAGGAAACCATTTACTTCGCTGGGTGGTAACCATTTAGCCAAATTTTGGCACCTGGTGGTTTAGTGGGAAATTATTGCGCTCCAGTCGGATTCAGCCGGTGAAGGTTTGTATCCAAGGGGTGGTTGGGGTTTATTGCTCTGGAAGTGCCACTCAGGGATAAGTGAGGCTGGTCACTCTCATCTTAAATCTCGGGACCAACTGCCTAGCCCTGGGCTCCTACGCTCCTATGGGGCAATAAGGATTAGGTGATGGATGGATGGATTTAAATTAATACTAATATTATTATTATATTATTACCAATGTTATTACTAACATTACTATTACTAATATTATTAATATTAATATCATTATTATAAAGAGGGGAACAAGTCAAGAGTGAGAGCAGTGGAAATGAGTTACTTGAGAGGAGCATGTGGAGTGACGTGGAGGGACAGGTTGACGAATGAAGAAGTGAAAGAACGTTGTAGGTTAGATGTGGATGTGGTTGAAAAGATTAGGAGAAATACACTGAGGTGGTTTGGACATGTGGAGAGAATGGAGAATGAAAGACTGACTAAGAGGGTGTATGTAGGTGAGGTGGAGGGAGGGGTAGACCGAGGATGAGGTGGAGGGATGGAGTTGAGAGGTATATGAGGGAGGGGGGGGTGAGTTGGGGGGAGGGGAGTCAAATGGTGGGTGACAGAGTGACTTGGAGGCGTTTTGTCTGCGGCCACCCTTTTGCGGGATTAGGGCGTCGGGCTATAGATAGATAGATAGATTATTATAAATATTAATAATATTGAAATTAATATTATTAAAATTAATATTAATATTATTATAAATTATAATAATATTAATGTTATTAATATTAATATTAATATTAATATTAATATGTTAATATATTACTATTAATAATATTATCAATATTAATATTGTTATTAATATTTTATTAACAATACTATTATTATTATTGATATTAATGTTATTATTGATATTAATATTATTATCAATATTAATATTATCATAAATATTAATATTATTATCAATATTAATATTATTATCAACATTAATGTTATTATTAATATTAATATTATTATTATTAAAAATATTATTATTATATTAAGATTGTTATTAATATTAATACTATTATTATTTTTATTATTATCATTATTATTATTATTACTATTATTATTGTTATTATAATTTTTACTATTATTATTATTATTTTTAATATTATTATGATTATTAATATTATTATTATTATTGTTATTATTATTTTTACTATTATTATTATTATTTTTAATATTATTATGATTATTAATATTATTATTATTATTATTATTATTAATTAGTGTTATTAATATTATTATTATTATTATGATTATTATTTTTATTATTATTTTTTTTATTATAATTATTTTTATTATTATCATTATTACTATTATTATTATTATTATTATTATTATTATAAAGTATTATTATTGTTATTAACATTATAAATATTATAATTTTTAATAGTAATAATAATATTATTAATAATATAATTAATATTATTATCAGTATTATTGATATTATTAATAGTATTATTAATATTATTATTAGTAATATATAAAATTATTATTAACATTCTTAACATTATTATTATATTATTAATATTATTATTAATATAATTAACAATATTATTAAAATCAATATTAATATTATTATTATATTATTAACACTATTATTAATATTATTAATCTATCTATCTATCTATTGCCAGACGCCTCAATCCCGTTTGGGGTGGCCACAAACAAATCGCCTCCAAGTCGCCCTGTCCCCTGCCATTTCACTGCCCTGCTCCCAACTCACCCCCCTCTCTCATATACCTCTCCACCCCATCCCTCCATCTCATCCTCGGCCTCCCCTCCCACTTCCCCCTCCACCTCACTCACATACACTCTCTTCGTCAGTCTTTCACCCTCGATCCTCTCCACATGGCCAAACCACCTCAGTGTGTTCCTCATAACGCTTCCTATCACATCCACATCCACACCACAACGCTCGCTTTATATCCTCATTCGTCAGCCTTTCTCTGCACGTGACTCCACAGGCTCCTCTTAAATAACTCATTTCCACTGCTCTCACTCTTGACTTGTGTCCTTCCAACAATGTCCAAGCTTCACTTCCATACGTTAGAGTTGGTATCACAATACTGTCATGTAGTAACTTTTTCACTTCCATGCTCACTTCCCTGTTTCTTATCACTTGCTTTCAAAGAACCAGCAACCTTTCTTCCCTGCTGTACCCTTTCAAGCACTTCACACTCCAAACCTCCATCCTTACTCATCACACTATCCAAGTACTTAAACGTACTCACATTTTCCAATTCCTCACCATCCAACCTCGCTGTACATTCACTAACTTCACCTCTCTCAAAGACCATCACTTTACTCTTGCCTACATTCACCTTTAGATTTCGTTTCTTACACACTCTCTCAAACTCATCCACCATGCCTTGCAGCTCCCCTTCGTCTTCACTCAACAACACAGTATCATAAATATTATTATTATATTATAAATATTATTATTAATATTATTTATATTATTATTGTATTATCATTATCATTATCAATATTATTAATTTTATTATTATTATTATTATTATTATTATTATTATTGTTATAATTATTATTATTATCATTATTATTATCATTACTATTATTATTATTATTATTATTATTATTATCAATAAAAATAATAATAATAATATCAATAATAATAATAATAATAATAATAATAATAATAATAATAATAATATTAATAATAATAACAATAACAATATTATTATTATTTTTTTTTTTTTAATTTTAATTTTTCTTCACCTTCTTCTTCTTTTCCTCTTCTTTTTATTATTATCATTAATATTATTCATAATATTATTATTTATTAATATTATTAATGATATTATTAATATTAACCCGCCCCGTCCTGTCGACGTATGGGTACATTGCAACGATTTGCATTTGCCAGTCCCGGCGATGTACCGGTACATCGTGCAATTGCAAAGTGCATAAGTTTCACAATTTTCAAATTTCACGCTTGATTTGCGGTACGTATCCTCGCATGACCTTCCCCTACCTGCCACCAGGCGAGGACACTCGAAGACCACACGCGACCCGCACTAACCCGCCGCTCATCCACTCACCTGGTGGCAATGGTCCTGCTCAGACATGGCTAAGAGAGGTCTCTCAGAGGGTGAAATTCAAGCTGCCCTGGACGCCTTTACAAGCGACAGTGATTCCCCACTGGACGTCGAGGTTGTGGATAAAGATTATGTGCAGCCAGAGGAGGAGGAAACCACCAGCAGTGATGAAGAAGTTCCGTCTCCCCAGGAAGCGGCAGTACGTGACTTACCGTGCTGCTAGAGAGGGGCAGCCGGCCAAGGAACTACGTGCAACATCCTATGCCCAGCCCCAACGTGATGTGGAACCAGATTTCGATGACGAGGATGAGGACGAGGACGGAGTCGTGGGACGTGCTGCCACGTGGTATGGACGTGAAGTAATAACTCATCTTGGCCCAGAGCGCACACCACGTCGGACGAGCAGGTATGGGCCTAGTATTTTGTTTGGGGGAGGTAGGAAGTGCCGTGGAGGGAGTGGGGAGTGAATGGGAAAGTGCAGGGAGGATTAGGGAAAGTGAGAGTGATGTGAGTGAGTCATTGTTCTCCCTAGGTAGTGTGAGGCGGCGGAGTGTATCACGTGGGCGAGTGCGGGTGCGTTCAGTATCACGTGGGGTTGTGATGGAGGGGGAAGGTGGGGAGGAACCACTCCCAAGCACGTCTTATGCTCCCCAATATTCCCCTACTTCATCCCCACAGCCCCCTAATGTTCCTCAAGGCCGTAAGGGTAAGGGAAAGGGAAAAGGTAAAGGCAGAGGGAAGAGGAGTGACAGTGGGGAAGCCCTCTGCACTCCTTCTCCCCAACCTCCCCCACCAGGATCTCCTCCCCACCCAGACGAAGGCGGTGATGGGGATGATGGGGACGAGGGATTTGTGGGATGGAATTGGGAGGATGGGAGTGATTTTTCTCCCCTCATTCACCCCTTCACTGAGCAGGGGCACACTGGCTGCATTGCTCCCGGAATTCACCGTAATTCCACCAGGTTGAATTTTTTCCACCTGTTTTTTCGTGAGGCATTCGTGGAGCAGATTGTTTACCAAACCAACCTTTTTGCAAGCACCCAGCGCCTTGACAGTGAAAGATTGGGAACAAGGAGCAGGCATTCTGTCATATAAGATTACCCTGTCTCCCTTTCAGAAATGTTCCTATTTTTTGCCCTGGTCCTTTTGATGGGTTTTATACGAAAGAACAGAATTCCTGCTTACTGGACAAGGGACCCTGTTATGTTTACCCCAATGTTTGGGCAAGTGATGACCCGTAATTGGTTTTAACAAATTCTAAGTCGCCTCCATTTCTATGATGCTCATGATCCTGCAAATGCGAACGACACAGGTAAGATGAGGCTAATTAGGTTGGTCTTTGATCACCGGAGGCAAACCTTTCGTTCGTCATTATATTCCTATAGAGACCTCGTCATAGACGAGAGTCTCGTGTTGTGGAGAGGTAATATTTCATTTAGGCAGCATATACCCAGCAAAAGGCTCCGTTTTGGGTTCAAGATCTTTGTTATGTGCGACTGCAGGACTGGATATGTGCAAGACATAGTCTTGTACACCGGTGCACAGACAGACATAATAGAAGATCGGAGTATTGGACTGTCGGGAGCAGTGGTAAAGACAATGATAGAAGACTACCTTCATCGTGGTCACGTCCTCTACCTGGACAACTGGTACACTAGCCTTCTTCTCACTCGTTATCTTCACACGCATGAAACGGGAGTCTGTGGAACCGTGAAGGTGAACCGGCGTCACATGACCAAGGTAGGGCGGAAACTTGCAAGGAATGAGGTTGTCTTCTTCAAAGCCAACAACATCCTTGCAACTGTGTGGAACCACAACAGAGAAGTAAGCCTCTTGTCAACGGTTCACCGCCCCTTGATGCACCGTACTGATTCTGTTGATTATCGGAGCGAGAACAGGCGTCACATTTGGAAACATGAGTGTGTCATGGACTATAACATAAAGATGCGCCTGGTGGACCAGTCAGACTCCATGATATCGACGGTAGCGTGTGCCAGGACCACAATGAAGTGGTGTAAGAAACTGTTCCTTCACTTGCTAGACATCACTGCTCTGAATTGCCACCACCTTCACACCATGACAACAGGAGTTCAGGAAACCTTTGAAGGGTTTATGAGGGAGCTCACAAGAGAGATGTTTGCACGTTATGCTGTTGAAAGGCCCCAACATCGCACCCGCACTGCCCTTATTGCCCAAACTCCCTGGGAATATCCGGCCGCCATTTCCCCACTCCTATCCCTCCCCAGCCAAACAGACCTAGGCCCCAACGCAGGTGTCACGTGTGTAGCAATGCCCGGGTGAGACTCACGACACAGAGGAAGGACACCCGCTGTGAGTGCGTCGAGAGTGACGTGGGTCTCTGTATTCACCCATGTTTCAGCGAATATCACAGGTTGATGCAATTCTGATATGGTGTGAATGCGATAGGATGCTGAAACTATGAAGTAAATGCGACAAACAGACGCTCAGTGAAATTATCAGTCATGTTGATCTCCAAATATTAGTATAAAGTGCATACGGGTATAACATAAGTTCAAAAATTGTATGTAAGTGTATAAATATGCTGTAAGTGGAAACATACATAGCGAGGGTTTTATGATGCGATATTCTGTCGCTCAGTGCAATAAATACGGCCCGTAATTATGTAATTATTATTATTGGAAATGCTAACGGGTATAATATAAGTTCAAACTATTGTAAGTGATGAAATATATTCTAAGTCAGAATATTCATATCGTGTGCATATAGATGCGATATCCTGACGCTCAGTTGAATGAATAAGGCCTGTAATAATGAAAATAAAAGTCAACAAATGGGAAAGTGTGTAATATATATGAAGAATTAGTATATAAGTGTTTGAGTATTATGTTGGTCGAAACATTCATTGCGAGGGTATTTTCATGCGATATTCTGACGCTCACTTGAATAAATAATGCCAGTAAGTATGTACAGTGCAGTACAGGGGTGTAAACGCGTGTAATGTAAGTGGGAAAGTATAATTGGAGTGAATAAAGTAGAAGATGAAACACGAGTGTTTGAGATTGTGCTTGCTACGTGAATATGCGCTAGCATATCGCTAAACGCCCTCGTAATGAATGTACATAATTGAAAACATTTACAGTGGTGGAGGAAAGGTTCTATGTAAAGGGAAAAATAATAGGAAAGTGATAAAACAATTGGGTATGTTGAAATACGAGTCATAGCGAGTGCGCTTAGTAAGCCGATGTGCGCTAAACTTATGCTGCATGTCATCATAATGAATGAAAACATCTGAAAACACTTACAAACAGTAGAAATTGGTAAAATGTCAATGAAACAGAAGTATACAAGTAGAAAAAATGATATGTTGACTGATACAAGAAACTTAGCATATAGCATGTTACGACTCGAACCTAACTCGCTATGCTCGTGCAATTGTACAATGCTTATTTTTCATATATATGTGTCTGAAATCCATTATATTGCTATTGTTATTGTTTATTAGTTCAAATTCAATAAATATAGAGGTGTTGTGTGTTGTTTCTCCTAGTATTCCCTGCCATAGAAAACGTGAGCGCCTGACTCGTCAATGATAGAATACGATACCTGGCGCGGGGGACCTCACCTGTAAATTATTATTATTAACATAATTATCATTAATATTATTCTTTTAATATTAATATTTCTAAAATTATTGTTATTAATTTTAATATTATTAATATTATTATTAATAATATTATTATTATTAAAATCAATATTAATTTCAATATTATTAATGTTAATATTATAAATAATATTTTATTATTATTATTATTATCATTATTATTATTATTATTAAAAATAAGAATATTGATAATATTAATATTATTAATTTTAACATTAATGATAATAATATTATTATATTTATATAAATAATAATAATATTAATAATATTAGTATTAAAAATTTTAATATTAAAAATATTAATATTATAATAATAATATTAATGACAATAATATTAAAATAATAATAATAATAATAATAATAGTAATAGTGATAATTATAATAATAATATTATTACTATTACTTTTAATAATATTAATATTATCATTATTATTATTATTATTATTTATTATATTAAAAAAATTACAAACAAAATTATTAATAATAATGATAATATTGATAATAATACCGTTAATAATAATATTATTAATAATATTATTAAAATTATTTTTTAATAATGATGATAATAATAATAATAATAATAATAATAATAATAATAATAATGACAAAACTTTAAAAATAATATTTATAATAATAATAATATTAATAGTAATATTATTAATAATATTAATAATGATACTATTACTATTCTTATTAATAATAATATTAATGATGACATTATTAATAAGAATATTAATAATGATATTAATAATAATAATATTATTATTAATAATACTAATAATATTGTTATTGATATAATTCATAATAATATTATTTGAATTAATAATAATATTATTATAATAATAATAATGTTATTATTGATGTTAATGATAATATTAATAACCTAAATAATTATAATATTATTAATAATACTGATATTAATAACAATAATAATAATAATAATAATAATAATAATAATAATAATAATGATAAAATTTAATAGGAATTATAATAATGATAATATTAATAATAAAATTAATGATAATAATAATAATAATAATAATAACAATAATAATAATAATATTACTAATACTAAAATTTATTAGCAATTATAATAATAATAATAATATTAATAATAATAATAATAATAATAATATTGTTATTATTATTTTTATTAATACCATTATAATTATTATCATTATAATTAATATTATTATTATAATTATTAAAATTAAAAATATTATAATATTAATAACAATAATAAGAATAATGATAATAATTTTAAGAAAATAATAATATTTATAATAATTATTATAAATAATATAATAATAATAATAATAATAATAATAATAATAATAAATAATAATAATAATAAAATTAATATTAATGATAATATTATTTTTTAGTAATAATATTAATATTAATAAGAGTATCAACATTAATCATAATATTAATATAAATAATAATATTAAAAATCTTATTAATAATACTAATAATATTGATAATGAAATTAATAATATTAATATTATTATTTAAATATTAATGACAATATAAATAATATTAATAATATTAATAATAATAATAATAATATCAATAATAGTAAAAAAAATATTAATATTATTACTCATATTAATACTGTTAATAATTAAATTATTAATATTAATTAAAAAAATAATAAAATTAATAATGATATTAATAATAGTTCCCCACCCCGTAAAAAGAACTAACTAAAAAAGTGAATAAAGCGCCTCGGACCCGGACGGACCATACGTTGACGACTAAGGAATGGACATAGGACATTCTTAGGGTGGGAACATGGAATGTGAGAGGAGTGAAAGATGAAGTGAGAGAGATATTGTTCAGGTGCTTGAGGATGCAAGTGTGGATATATGTGGATTGACTGAAACTAAATGGAAAGGTGAAAGGGTGAGAGAATGGGAATATGGTTTAGGTATATGTGCAGGAGTCAATGAGAATGGGAGGGCAAGAGAGGGAGTATGTCTGATGATAAGCAAGAAGTGGAAGGAGAATATAAGAGAGTATGGAACAGTGGGTGCAAGGATTGTATGGGTGAGGATGAAAGTAGGTATACAAGCGTGGGCGAGTGTATGTGTGTATGCCCCGACAGAGGATCGAGTGGAAAGAGTGAAAGATGAGTTTTGGGCGAGAGTAGAAGCATGTATGGACAAGTTTGAGAGGAGCGAGAGAGTGCTGTTAATTGGAGACATGAATGGCAAAGTTGGGAATGTACGAGTGGATGGAGTGGTTGGTCAGTGGGGTGTGCCAGCTGAAGTAGATGGGAATGGTAGTGCTTTGGTGGACATCTGTGCTTGTAAGGGGTTGGCAATAGCCAACACCTACTTTCGACATAAGATGATCCACCGGTATACATGGAGAGTAATGAGGAGGATGGATGGTGAACTTGTTGAATGAAAGGCAATGATAGACTACGTGTGTGTGGATGAGCGAATGAGAAGACAAGTGTTGGATGCAAGAGTATGGAGAAGGTGGGGGAAAGGAGTCTCGGACCATCACTTAGTGATGGCCAAGGTAGAGCTGCAAAGAAAGTGGTTGAGGAGACAAAGGGGGAAGACAGAAGGAAGCAGCTCCTGTGAGAAGAGTGGAGAAATTGGTAGATAGTGAGAAAATGAGAGTCTAAGAGCACAGTGGAAGAAAGATTGGGAAGGTATGAGCTAGAGCAGATGGAAGGGGTGGAAGACGTATGTAAGATATTCACGGAAGAGATAGGTGCAGTGTGTGAGGCGGTTTGTGGAGTGAGGAGATGCAAGGGTGTGCAAGAGACAGCATGGTGGAATGATGAGGTGAAACGAGCTGTGGAACAAAAGAAGAAGGCATATAGTGAATGGTTAGCGAGTAGAGGTAGGGGAGAAGATGAGAGAGAGAAGAGAGAGGTATATGTGAGCAGGAGGAGGGAGGTTAAGAGACTGGTGAAGGAGAGTAAGAAGAAAGTAGACGAAGAGTTTGGGAGGAATCTGAGTGTGAAATGGAGGGAGAGTAAGAAATTGTTTTGGAAGGAGGTAAAGAAAGTAAGGCAGTGTGAAAGGGGAAATAGTAGGGGAGTGAAAGATAGGAATAATAGATTGTTGGTGGAGAAGGAAAGAATCTGAGGAGATAGAAGGAGCACTTTGAGGATTTGTTGAATGTAGAGAGTGAGAGCAGTGCGAGTATAAGTGGTTGGGGAATGGCTGGGAGAAGAAGAGATGAGAGGAGGGAGGGGGAGATCAGTAGGGCAGAAGTAGTGGAAACGATGAAGGAGATTAAGTTGGGAAAGGCCCCAGGAATTGATGAAGTGTGTGGTGAAATGCTTAGGTATGGGGGTGAGATTGTTGTGGAGTGGATATGGAAGATGGGTAGATTGGCTTGGGAAGAGGGAAGGGTTCCAGAGGACTGGAAATCAGGTATAATTGTTCCTTTATACAAAGGAAAAAGGGAGAGAGAAGTACAGTGGGCTCGCATAGTGCGCGAGAGATTGGGCAGTGCACGAGCTCACGCACTGGGAATTTGCATGCTAGGAATACATAATCTTATGTGAATAATTACATATGGGTGGTACCCCCTCATACCTGGACATTTTTTGGCCCTTAGAGACATAATTAAGGTCATATGTTTCAGACATTGCACTAAAGCTATAGCTACAATAACAAAAATATGGGTAGTCACCTTAACAACAGTAGACAACAGGCCTGATGACCTTAAATAACAGGGGTTCCGAGGCACGGCAACACTTACAGCACCGCACTCCCCACTGCACCTCCCACCGCACCAACACTTCCCTCTGCAGACTCCTCTTGATCACCTTCCCCAGGAGCATCAAAGTCACTCACTTCGGCCATAAACCCTTCAAAGTCCAGTGCTGACACTTCTGACATTGCATACTCTTCATCCTCAACAGGATCAGGAGCAGACGATGTCGATGGTTCCGCTATTTCACCAACTTGAGCCCGCTGTGTGTAGCTTGTTATGAGCGTCTGTCTTCTCCTGTTTATTTCTTCCCTGTGCCTGTCTGTGTAGAAACGGAAAAATTTGTCGATACCAACCAGAAGTTCCTCCATTCTTAGGTTGCTCACTTCCTGTGCCTTCACCTCTTCCTTGAGCTTATCCACAGCAACAAGGATCTTGCTAATGTTTGACATACACAGCTCAGTCCTGCCTTCCATCACACTAGGCTGCTCAACTTGACTCTGTCTGGCGTAGGGCTCTGTGTCAGCCTCACCTATCCGTTGCAACACTTCCTCGGGAGGCTGTTGCTCAGTAGCAGTGTGCACTTCTTGTATGTCCGCCAATGTAACATCCTCGAAACCTGGTACAGCTTGTGCTGCTGTCAATGTTGTTGCGTCAGCATAGGCCAGTGGTTGAAGGGCCATCTCCTGGGTGATGCACAGGTGAGGCACGAGCATTCGCCACGCATGGTTCACCGTTGCAGGTGTAATCTGGTGCCAGGCTTGAAGGAGAAATTCAACTGCGTCCTTCACAGTAAAGTTATGCCAAAATGCCTCAACAGTCATGGCATCTGTGGTAGGTCGGGATAGAGGTGCTGGTGGAGAT
>NC_136967.1:32506681-32509181 GCF_032717465.1 Coenobita brevimanus
CCCTTCCTAAAGCCTCCCTGTTCTTCTCCAACTAATTTCTCTGTTCTTTCTCTAACTCTGTCAATAATCATCCTACCATACACTTTTTCTATTATACTAAGAAGACAAATGCCCCTATGATTACCACACACTTCTTTTTCCCCTTTTCCTTTATACAAGGGAATAATTATACCTGACTTCCAATCCTCCGGGACTCTACCTTCCTCCCAGGCCAATCTGCACATCTTCCACATCCATTCTACTACTATCTCTCCCCCATGCTTCATCATTTCACCACACACTCCATCAATTCCTGGGGCTTTCCCCGATTTAAATTTCTTCATTGCTTCCACAACTTCTATCCTACTGATTTCTTCCTGTCTTATCACCTCCCTTCTTCTCCCAGTCATTCCCCAGCCACTTATACTCTCATTACTTCCATCCTCTATGTTCAACAATTCCTTTAAGTGTTCTCTCCATCTGCTCACTTTTTCTCCCTTCTCCACTAGTAATCTACCATTTTTATCTTTCACTCCCCTGCTAACTTCACTTCCACCCTGTCTTACTCTTTTCACCTCTTTCCAGAACATTTTCTTTCAGTCCCTCCACTTTACACTCAAATTCCTTCCAAATTCCTCCTCCACTCTCTTCTTACTCTCTCTTACTAATCTTTTCACCTCTCTCTTTCTTTCTACATATAACTCTCTCTTTCGCCTCTCAACTTCTTCCACGCCCCTGTTTCTCATCCATTCATTGTATGCTTTCTTCTTTTGTGCCACAGCCTGTCTCACCTCTTCAGTCCACCACGCTGTTCCTTGCACCCCCCTCCGTCTTCTCTTCCTTCCACACACCACATCACATGCTGCACATATTTCTTCTGTAAATATCCTACACACACCTTCCACGTCTCCCATCTGCTCCAATTCATATCTGCCCAATCGTTCCTCCACTTCTCTCTTATACTCTGCCTTTTTCTCATCCTCTTGTAACCTTTCCACTCTCCTTGCAACTACTCCTTCCTCTCGTCTTTCCCCTCTTCTATTCCTCTATATTACTTGAATTCTAATTCTGGCCACCACCAAGTAGTGGTCAGAAAGTTCACTCCCCCAACCTCTATAAACTCTTTCATCCATTACACATTAGTATTAATTATACTATTAATTTTAATAATAATAATAATAACAATAATAATAATAATAATATTATTATTATTAACCCCTAGGGTACGCAATTCCCCAGCCTCGACTGCCCCCCAGGACGCAAAAACAGGCCAATTTTTTGACTTTCTCTAAGGTTAAACGTTTTATGCCCTATTTATAGTGCCTTAATTTACACATCTGAAAACACAAACTTCACCCTCCTAGACCCAATAGTTACCGAGCTATGGCCCGACAAAGTTTATAACAGTTACCCGTCGCTGCCCTGGTGAGAAAGAAAATACGCCGCTAGCACCTGTTTTCTTCAAAATAATAAGTACAAAAATCACCAAAATCAATTTTTTGGTGTGTATAGATGTTATAAACCATTGTAATATGCTTAGAAAAAAATAAAATAGTGACAAACCCCCTAAATAAATATGATAAATTAAAATTATCCTTCCCTCCTCTCGTCTCCTCATACCTCCAATCCCCTCCCTCCCCTTCCCTTTCCGTCCCTTCCCTTCCCTTCCCCTCGCCTAACCTCCCCTCCCCTCCGAGCTGTCAAATATAGCAAGGGAAATTGGTCATGAACCCCCCCCCAGTAAAAATATGATAAATAGTAAAAGTTATCCTCCCCTACCTTCTGGGAGGTAGGGTAGTAACAAGGTAGTGGAGTAGAGGGACGTGGCGAGAGGGAGGTGGGGGGTACACCCCCCACCGCCTGGTTACGGGCCTGGATCCCCCCTTCGGTGTGTCCAGCACCTAGTTCTGATTGGTTAGAAGCCATCTACGTCACAGCTGGGGTGGAGCCAGCTGCCGCCAGTTTTTTGTGGATGTTGTACGATCGGTGTTCTCGTCCTCTTAAGAAACTGCGCAAAAAGCCCGATCGATGAGATTAGCACTTGAGGAGTTAATTAAAATATTAATATCAATAATCATATCAATGTTAATATTAATAATAATAATTTTAATAATAATAATATTACAAATAATGTCACTATTTATAATATTACTAATAATAATTTTAATAATTATAATAATAATTATATTCCAAACAACAACAACAACAACAATAATAATAATAATAATAATAATAATAATAATGATAATAATAATGATATTAATAAAATTAATTATAATATTGATAATTATAAAAATAATATTAATAAAAGAAAATATTAATATTGATAATAATATTAATATTAATAATAATATTAATAATAATAAAAATTAATATTAATTTTTTAAATAATATTAATGATATTAATAATATTGATTATAAAAATAATAATGATAATAATAATAATATTAACAATAGTAATAGTGTTATTATTAATAATGATATTAATATCAATATCAAAAGTAATATTGATACTAATAAT
>NC_136967.1:32513259-32602468 GCF_032717465.1 Coenobita brevimanus
CTATTTCTTTTACTGATAAAGGAGAACTGTCTGCTCAGAATTTCTCTTCCAGTTCCATCTTAGACAATTCTGGCGCTGTTCCCTCCATCACTTCCCTCTCTCTGACTTCCTTATGACTGACAATGAAGTTTCTTCAACTTGATGTATTTTCTGCCATCAATGGCCTCAACCCTGAGAAGGCTTATATGCCTTTGATCGGGGTCCCTCCTTGTTGTCCTCAAGAACTGTGCTTCTGCAAGCTAAACTCTTTTGCTTTTGGTTCTGTCAACTTGTACGTTTCCATCTTGCTGGGAGTTTTATCTCATCCAGCCAGTCCGAAAGTTAGTTGATAATCATTCCCAGTCATTAAACTCACCCCTAGTTGAAAACATCCTGTATTTCAGTAGTTTTTGGAAAATCTTCCATTCTTTAACAAAAAAAAAATTATAAAGTCTTTTCTTCCCATGACAGCCTTCCTTCCAATCGTCAATATTGGTTCCACTAGGGACGCTCCATTGGTGATCTCACCTACCATTTGAACTCCTGGTCATCCCCTTTTGGGACTTTGAGCGAAAGCTTTGTCATCGCTCATGACATATCAAAGCCTTTCGATCGAGTCTGGAATATAAATCTTTAACTCCAGATTGCTCCGCTTATAGTTTCCATTCTTCTATCTGTGCCTTTCTCTCTAGTTTCTTTCTGGTCGTTCTATAGCTGTTATTGTAGATGACCACCATTCTTCTTTTAGAGCTATCAATAATGGTATTCCTCAGGGCTCTGTCCTCGTCACTCAATTCACTTCTTTCTATTCATCAACGACCTTCTAAACTGTACATCTAATCCTATCCACTTATACACACATGACTCCACCTATCACCTTTCCATTCTCTTCCTGCAGCATCCAACTCAACAAAGGCTTTAACAAATGCAAGGGCTGAAGCTGTAGCACATTTAATGTCTTGTTTTGACTTGGCTCAGATCTCCGACAAAGGTATAAGTAACCTAATGCCATGTATCAAAATCTCAGTTCTTAAGTCTTAATGTACAACCCATTGAAATCTTCTGGAGGAGCATTTCTCTCTCTCTTTTTTTTTTTTTTTTTTTTTTTTCAAAATTTAACTATATCTCCTTCAGCTATACTTGGGGTTTCATTCTCTTGAGACTAATTTTGGAAGGATCATATTACTCTCTATTGTGAAAACTGCTCCCAAGAGACTAGGTGTGCCTGAATGACTCTGAAGTGCAATCTTTACCCTTGCACAGTTGTTGGCTTTATACGTGGGTTTTATCCAATTTCCTGTGTAGGGTGCAAATCACAAGAGTGAGGAGGCTCCCTACATACAGCTCTTTTCTCAGCAAGGTGGAGTCAGAGGCTTTTGATCTCATTAATCCTCCTTCTCTTACCAGTCTGCTTCCTCAATCTCTGTCTCTTCGCTCCACTGTTGCATCTTCATCTCTTTCCCATCGCTACTTTAGTGGTCACTGCTTGTATCCCTCCACCACTATGGTGGCACATAGCACCCGTCTAGCAACACCGTCTCATTCCTTCTCTGCCCTAACTCTCTAATGCAAGAGTTAACTGTTACTCTAAGTCCCCCATGTATGCAAAAGTGTCAACTCTGGAACGGTCTCTCTCTGTCTGTATCTCCTACTACCTAAGGATCTCCTCCTAGTCTTTCAAGTGCAGTGTGTCCTGGCATCTCAAAATGAGCGGATATTGAATTTTGCTCCCGGCTATCTTTTTTTTGTTTTGTTTTTTCTTGGGAGTGAAGAACTTTGTGGCCTCCTTGTATCTTGGTTTCTTCTTATTTTGCATAAAAAAGCATCCCCCCAAGAAAAAAGATTATAATTTGGAAAGAGAAATGAAAAAGTAAGAACAGAGGAATGAAAACGGAAGAAAAAGTGAGAGATAGGAATGATAGAGAGCAAAGAAACTCAGGAAAAGAGAAAGAAAGATAAAGGAAAGGAAGAGTGAAGTACAGAAAAAGGAAGCATTGGAGATGGGGTGAAAGGTTTGAACTCAAAGCAGGTGTAGTAGAGTCCCAGGCCGTTGCACCTTACTTCATCTCGCTCTCCCACCTCTCTTGTACCTTGTCATGCTGTAATATAGTGGTGGCTTTGATCTAATGCACCTACAGTGAATGCCAACAGTGATGCTGATGAGGACGGTGATGATGAAGATGATGATTATGTAAGTTACCAACGATGTGCATAATGTTAAATAGATTAATGATGATGATGGTATGGTGGTGAGGGTGGTGGCAGTAGGTTACTACGATGATGATGGAAATGATGTAACTTACAACTGACGAGTTTACTACCTGCATGGATGGTGATGAAGATGATGGTGATATACAGTAGGTTACAATGTTCTTGCTGGATATAATGATGGCAATGATGCTGTAGGTTACAAATGCTGAGTAAAACGATAATTGCATGGGAAGCATGATGGTGGTGGTGGTGGTGGTGGTATGTACTAGGCTACTGTGATGGTTAAGTAGATATGATGATGCAGGATGCTGTTGTACGAGTAGGTTACAGATAACGAGTATAATGATATTTTCGTTGAAGATGATGTGGTGATGATGATGATGATGATGGTGGTGGTGGTGGTGGTGATGGTGATTGGTTATAAGCAATAGGTTACCATAATGATGACAAGCTTAGTTCATCTCGTCTCCTAGCTATTTGTAGTTTGTGATGGTGATTACATGGACAGTAATGAAGAAAGCATGGGTGAAGAAAGAAATGAAAAATAATAATAATGTGAAAAAGTGCAGAGAGGGAAACAAATAAGTGAGGAAAAGTAAAAAGAAAGAGAAACAAAATGCAAATCTGTAAAAAATCAGAATTACAAAAGAGAATACAAGGAAGAGAGAGGGGATGAAACAAAGATAAAAGGGGAAGAGTGAATAAAAAAAAAAAACTACAGTAGATACAAAGTGGGGAAAAAGGAAGGAAGGTCAGACACAGTGAAAGAACTTTGGAAGAAAAAAAAAAAGAAGCTAAGACATGTAACCGGAAAAAAAGAAAAGGTCTGAAAGAAAAAAATGGATAATAAAATGATGAAAAAGGAGCTTTATCTAAACAAAGTGGGACTCTGACACCTTTGTTAGAATCTCAGGCCGCTCCACCTTACTTCACCCTGGCTCCTACTTCCCTGGTAGTTTTATCTCTAATACAGTGAAGAAAAAAAGAGACATCGAGAGACAAATAGAAAGGAGAAGTAAAAAAGAAAGGAAGAATAAAAAAGGAAAGAAAAGGAGAGAAAACAGAGGGAAAGACAAGACAGGGGCAAAACAAGAAAGGAAGGCAGCGAAAGATGGAGTTTGAGCTGGAAGAAGAAAAAACCAGGGAGAAAGATTAGATGAATCGCAAAATACGGGAGAAAGGGGATCAGTTTTAGGTCAAAATGACGTGGCTTCAGTTCAATGAGCCTATTTATACACTTGTGACCCTTGATGTAAGGTGGTGTGTGTGTGTGTGTGTGTGTGTGTGTGTGTGTGTGTGTGTGTGTGTGTTATTCGATTTTAACGAATCAGGTTGATGGTTTGTGGGTCAGCAAATTTGGAGATGTAGTTTTTGGAGAACAACAGGTCAAAGGTCAAGATCACAGGGTTGGGTCAAACACTGACCTAGCATTAATCAGCTTGGACAGTCTGTGTCAAATTATGACCAGACTTGGAAGCGTTAAGGGTCAGGCAAGAATGAAATGGTTCAGTTTTGAAGAAAATCAAGCGAAGTTGAAGGACACAGGTAGCAATGTTAAAAATTCACCATGTGTGTGTGTGATTGTTAACGAAATAAAACATACAAATCTTGCCCCTATTTTTTGGAATCCAATTACATTTAAATAGTGATCGAAGGTAACTGGAGGAGAAAATCTCTTGTTTTTCGGGACAATAGTGTTGTAAAAGGTCTCAGGGCAAGGTTACCGTAAAGATTTTGTCCGATTTAGAACAAACTTTGCGGAATGGATGAGGACAAGGCATGAGTAAAAGGACTCGATTTTGAGCACAAACAGTCAAAGGTCAAGGTCCCAGGAAAGGTCAAAGTTCATGGTCACAGGGAAAGGTCAAAGGCCAAGGTTACACAGCAAGGTCAGCTCAAAGGTGATTCAAAGATGTTGGAATGGTTAAAGATTATTCAAGAATAAAGTAGAGTAACTTAATTTGCAGGAGTAATTCTTGCGATAGTGAAGGTCAGCTAGGGCTGTGTCAAATATCCAGGCTGAAAATCAGTGGTGAAATCGCGGGTGTTGCACTGTCAAGTGCGTTTCCGTTCATTTTACCTTAAGCCACCCTCAGACGATTTTGGAGTTCAAGTTTTTTGGGAGCAACTTTCCAAGCCAGAGGAGTTAGATAAAGCTCTTCATTAAACCATTCATTAGAAGAAGTCTGCCAGATGATTAAAATATAATCGTTTATAATCGTCTGGAGGCATCAAGAATGGAAATTAAACGTCGGTTTTTCATGCAAGGGTTAAGGATAACCCAACATGAAAGGTACAGTACAATAGGCGGATTTAGATAGAAAAATTGATACTCATAAAAGGGAGACTGGCTAATAGATAACCAGATATTTAAAAGAAAAATATGAAACCAGCAGACTTGAACCCCGGCCACTCTGTGTTGAGCAGCGAGTTGATCTATCTCAGTCCTCTTCGCCTCCTGCTATCCACTCTTCCATCATGTCTTATATTGTGCTTATTCTCATCATAGTCTTATTTCTTATCATCTCTCGTGTATGATTCTTCAACCGTCATCTGCATTCTCTAGCCTCACTTTATTCCTTCGTACACACACACACACACACACACACACACACACACACACACACACACACACACACACACACACACACATTACTAACAATATCTTGCTCCCGTTATCGGGCGCTCTGGTGGAATACCGAGACGTGGAGACTGTTAAAGCTGAAATCTTCCATCGTAAATTGCAAATGACCTTTTTATAAACTGCTTATTTACGACCTAAAGATTTGCCGTGTTCAAGTCCCCTTAGGTCTCCTGGTGTACCTTAGTAAGATCTCTCGTGTAGCAGCACAAGTACAATGCCAGGCAGGTAATCTGCCAGCATAGGATACTTTGCAGCACGTCTGCAGCCACTAATTGACATATTGCACCTTGGTATTAACCACATAGTTTGGATCAGCAGGATTCCAAAGAATATTGACACTCTTAGGCTCCTTTACTAACCTTCAGGTGAACTAAAACGTATAGCAGTCAGCTGGAATGTAGGGGTGGGCGATACCAGCAAAAATGGTAATCATGATTACTGATTACTTTTATGAAAGTAATCGATTAGTAATCGATTACTATGCTTCGATTACTATCAGAGTATAAGTACAGTATAATCATTATAATGTGATGGTTTGAGTGCAATCTGGTTACCAAGTGCAATAACTGCAGATAGTCTCCTGGTACCTGGTAGTTTGTGTGTGTATGTGTGGTAATATGAAATATCAATATATTTAAATTAAATTTATAGCTACAGAAGCTAAAAAGTACCCATAATTGAAGCTACATAACGTAAGTAGAAAATATAATAAAGCCTTACAGGAATAAAGGGTATTCACCAAGATCTATGTTTGTTATGTTTAATAGCTGTTTGGAAGTAATGGTCATTACAGTGTACTGTATTACATCACACTCATGACATAATGATAAGTAGCACATTGATTACGACATATTTCAAATCATCATAGAAAAATATATATCACTTGTACTATCAAAAGTAATTATAAATAAAATAAGCCTCTGTTAAATGTATCACAAATTCACAATCACAGACTCACATGACTGATTCCTATTAAGATACAATAATCATTGTATTCCATGGAGAAATTATGACTAGTTAAAGTTATACTCTTTGCTTTGGTAAGTAACCTATTAATAATGGCGACATACTGTAGAAATCTGAATTAGCTTTCATGAACATTATGAGGTAGGTAAATATTGGTACATGAGAGATATATATCCTTTATCCTGATTATCAGAATTATCTCCGGATGCCTTACCTCCCTCTCAGGAAACTCCCTCAAATACATGTATGTAATATAAGGTTACCCCTCCTGAATAAATAATAAACTATAATGCTTTATTCTTGAATTATATTACTATTCTGTCTTAACAGATCCTTTAGGCTGTCAGGATAAATGGAACTGATGGATAATGCCAAACAGAAACTCAAAAACCCTCCACTAAAAACTAAAACTATAAAGTGGTGGTGGTTTTAGTAGTAGTAGTATACTCAGCTGTGAGTTCCAGTGGAGACAATCTCGTCTTGTGTACTGTTCTTAAGCATGTCTATAAAATCCGCTTCGGGAAAGAAATCTTACTTACAGAACTGTAATGTAACAAGAATAATAAGCTTTAATGTTAAGGAAAATCATATGGGTCATCTTGTTTCTGATGTCCAATCCCCAAAACGAAGATAGGTTATTTGGAAGACGTCACTTTATTGGTATTTCCGCTAAATATCATGCTTACAAAATGAAATACCAGTGATCAATATCAATGTTCTAACAATTAAAATACATACCTAGGAGTTGGCAGCGAAATCGTCTATCTATGCCACTGAGACGAGGGATTCATTTAGCAACTTGTTGTACAAAGGCAATGCCTCAAATATTTCGAGTCGCGAAGGACTGCAAGTGCATTGCCAAACGTAAGATATTTAACAAACCATAACCTGGTATGTTAATGGCTAGAAGTATGGGACAAAAATCCACCAAAAGTACTCAATAAAATTAATTCGATTACTGGAAAAATAATCGATTACAATATTTTTCTGGCGAGTAATCGAAGTAATCGATTACAAATAATCGATTACGCCCACCCCTACTGGAATGTAATAACAGACAGGATGCGTCCACGATAGTGTTAGGTGAACTAAAACGGCGATAGTGTTAGCTGGAATGTAATAACAGACAGGATGCGTCCATACGATAGTAGTTAGGTGAACTAAAACGTATAGCGTGTTAGCTGGAATGTGTAATAACAGACAGGATGCGTAACCACGATAGTGTTAGGTGAACTAAAACGTATAGCGTTAGCTGGAATGTAAAAACAGACAGGATGCGTACACGATAGTGTTAGGTGAACTAAAATCGTATAGCGTTAGCTGGGAATGTAAAAACAGACAGGATGCGTTCACGACAGAGTTATGCGTATTAATACTAAACTCACTATGAAAAAAATGCTAAGAACTGTGGTAAGGCCAAACGAGTATTAGGGTCACGTATAAGCATTTAGTGGTATTCTGGTAGGCATGTGTGAGACATTCTATGGCCTCCTTCTCTGTGGTTATATTCTAGATACCGAGAGCATCTCCAGGAGCGGCTCGTTCACACATTCACGTCCAAGGCTTTTTCATACACAAGATGGTTCATTCAGCGAAGCTTCATATTATAGTTCACTTAACTTAAGGCAAAATAAGATAAACCAAAGGAAGATAAGCATAATCGATAACATACAAAACGCTGCATAAAACGATTCAGTTGGTGGGTTTGAACGCAGAGAGTGAGTTGGCGTGGCAGATCAGCTTCCTTCCCAAATCAATAGCCATGGCAGTGAGAAGTAGTGGAAAGATGCAAGCAATAGAGGTGTAGGAATTATCATTTTCGCTACACAGGAGCTACTTAGCATCGAATTTGAAGGCTGATGTCAGATGGATTATACTCCAAGAGAAATCATACGGAATTAGAAATGTTCAAGGCAATCAAGCGTTAATGATTCGGCCGAAATAAAACTTCTGTACTTCATTCCAGTCAGAGATCACATCGGTGTGAAAGGACCATGGAATTCATTGCTTCATCTCTAGATCCATCCCGTCCATGTAACTTCTATCTTGCATCATCCCCCCCCTCCCCCCAACACTCATATGGTACAGAATGCCCTCAGTAATAACCCCAGCTTCTCCACTCCAACATTACACTTCACAAACACATACCCAGTAAGTTACAAAAACACACAGCCACCACATCTTATGTGAAAACCTGCCGCCAAACTACCGTACATCTTTCCTGAACCACCATCAGACATCCACCCCTCAGATCCTACTCCTACCCAGAGAGACACCAGGGCACTTAGACAGACTACGATGTGGTCCCTTTCACCCTTCCCTAAGCTACACAACCAACCCAAACATACAACTGGGACAAACAATCCACTATGCCCACACCGCAATGCAGTGCCACCCACACCACAACACACACTCAACCTCATGCTAAAAATTCCTGTCACAACACAAACTTCATCCTTCAACCAAAAACTCCACCGCACCCTCTCCCACCCTGCCAGATATTGGGTGTGTGGTGATTATTTGTTTGAAATAATTCACTCGTGGGGGCGTCAGCATTTTTAGTTTTATCTTGCAGTAAATACGAGATAATGACATTCTCGTACTCTGTGTGTTGGGAGCTGGGTTACTTTAACAAGGAAAACACCTATGCATTCTCACACACTGTGCCACGCTACCTTCGCTTTTACACATCCAGGTCCCTGTTTCATTTCCAGGTGTTAACACACAGACTGGGGTAAAAACACCTCTACCAGTGGCTCGGCCCGGGTGTCGAACCCAAGCGACTTCAAGTGTACTGACACAATGATCGCCTTCAGTAATGTAGGCCAGAGTTGTGACAACATACCTCTTTTACGTCAAAGAAGCTGAATAGGTTGTACGCTAGTTGACCAGGAGTACTGGTTTGGCTAACACAAAAATTCCGTTGTCTTGAATAAAGTTGCTAGTGTTCACTGCAATATTTGACAACAGCATTGCTTTTACGTTGAATCTTGCTCATGTCATAGTTGTGTTCCTAATGATCCTTTTGTTTATAGCCTTAATCATCACCAGTCCATGCAAGGAACACTCGTAAGCAACCCAGGCCCTCCGTCTATTTACGTGTCTTTTTCACCAGGTTACTTGACGCCATCCACGTCCATATGGCCCAGTCATGTCAGTCCCCGTTCCATTCCACACCAGGTTTACTCATCCCTTTACATCCATTCAGGTCGACTCCACGCCATTCAGTTCAATATAGAGATTTCCAATTCTCATTATGTAAGAACAATCGGAAAAATTAAATTTATATTCATGGATTCGTGTCAGTTCAAGATTATCTAGGATATTTTAAAACCATTTACGCCACTCAAGTCCATATATTTCTTCTCATTCCATTAGTATCACTTCAGTCAATTCAAAGTCATTTTAATTTATTCAGTCCACTTGCGTCCATTTAGATAATCTCAGTTCCTTAATATCAGTTCATTTTCATTCATATCATTTCAGTCTATTCAGGCCACTTCAGTTCATCGAGGGACCATCACACACTGCCTCACCGCCCACCTCACCGATTTTCAGCCTCCACTGCCTTCTACTCACTTCTCGCTCCTTTGATTGGTCACGGGAAGAGGCAGAGATGCTGGTGGATGATGGGGCAGGGTAGGCAGTAGTGGTGGGGGTGATATGGCTGTGGAGATAACATTGTGATGCTTATGTGGAAATAACAATGATTTATCAATGAAATGTGGTGAGCGAATTGGTAGGAGTATTATTGTTTGGTGTGAGGTATGGTGCTCTGTATCGAGAACAACGATTGTATAGTACATTTGTTTTTGTACCCATCACAGTCAGCTGCCAGTGGTTTTTTTATTATGTTGAAGGTCTGCCTGTTTGGCGATATTGCAGTGCACGTGGTGAGTGTGTGGTGATATTGTGGTGCATGTGGTGAGTGTGGTGATATTGTGGTGCACGTGGTGAGTGTTTGGTGTTTTGTGGGTTGGTGGTGTGCATTTGCAGTGTAAGTTGTATTTATTGTTGGTACTGTAGCAGTGAAGGGGTGGTGGCCGAATCAACAGTCTGGCTGGGTGTACTCGATGACCACTCTCAGTGGTAGGGAATATTCTGAGGGGAGTCTATCTACTGGTGGTTCTTGAAGGATGCTGATTGGCTGCATGGGTTTGGATGGCTGCGGTGGCCAAGGCGGGTCAATACCCATTTTTGCCATTTCAGTTCAATTCTAATTCAAAATAAAATTTGAATTAATCAATTCCAATTTCATTCAATTCATTCGTAAAAAAAAAAAAGAAATCTTCAATTCAATTCAGGTCAATTCATTATGGTCTATATTTCATTCAATTAAAATGTTTTCAATTCAAAATCAGTTTTAATCTACCCAGTAACAGTAATCTAACGGGTACTTCATTTGATATACTTTCTTAACTTTTTTGTGACAGCAAACTGTATATTTTACTGTTTATTTGAGTATATTGTAAGTTAATTATTGTGCAATCATGAGATTCGCATAATAACAGGATAAAAAAATTATTTTATCAATTCAGTCATCAGTTCATATCAGTTCATTGGATATCGAAGTCCATCTGTTCAATTAAATTCTAATTAATTATTTTTTATATTTTTTCTCTAATTCCAGTTCAATTCATAATTGATCCTAAGCCCTGGCGGTGGGTGTGTCTTTATATTTGTGAATTACAGCGGTCAGAGACCAGTCACAGGTCAGGCAAGTCCCACCCAGACGGTCATAGACCAGTCACAGGTCAGCAAGTCCCACTCCAAACGGTCATAGACCAGTCACAGGTCAGTGCAAGTCCCAACCCAGACGGTCATACACCAGCTTTCACAGGTCAGCAAGTCCCACCCAGACGGTCATACACCAGTGACAGGTCAGCAAGTCCACACTCCCAGACGGTCATACACCAGTCACAGGTCAGCAAGTCCCACCCAGACGGTCATACACCAGTCACAGGTCAGCAAGTCCCACCCAGACGGTCATAAGTAGACCAATTGTCACAGGTCAACAGGTGTCCCACCCGCACCGTGGCCACACAAGCATGGCCAATGACGGGTCAGCAAGTGCCACTCTTGGCACCAAAATTTAATACTGAGGGAAGGTATATTTAAGCGTCTAATTCTGCAACATTTTTATTAATAAATTAGAAACTGTGAGGGATTCGAACCAGCGCTGGTAAGTACGTGGATACAGCAGCTTACCTGACTGAGAACTATCCAGCCACCCCAAATTTAATACAAATCGGAAGCTGTATTTAAGCGTCTAATTCCACAAGATTTTTATTAATAAAAGTAAAGCAACTACAAGTCTGCGATCTAGTCCAGCGTCTATTAATTTGTAGTCTCGCACCTCACCCATCATATCACCGGCCTGGTGTGAATAGAATGAAATACATTTTCAGAATTATATATCAACATTTTTACACTTGCTGTTTACATATTATTTGTGTAGTATCATGGACATTTACCCAATAAAATGCCAGCGTCTCTGCAGCAAGGTCTACTAAATGAAGGCAACTTGAGAATAAAGGAATGGTTGTTTTGACTCAGAGTGATATGCCCGTGAATGAAAAGACATGAAATGAGGGAAGAATTTTATTAACTAGGATGCTGTGCGAGAAATAAGAGGGAAGGGGAAAAATGGAAACACTGGTTAACTTTTGGAACACATGAAAAAAAAAGCAGTATAATCTAACCCTTGCACTGCGTTGCAGGTCATTCCCCGCGCCTTGCCATCACTGAGAAACATGAGAGATGATAATGTCTCCGTACTTAGTACAGACAATAGTTGTGAGAATAACTAACAATATCAAGCAACTGGAGTGACATGCACAAGAAATATAGTGATGAGCCTGACTGCATATTGTCAAAATACTCCGTTCGCCTTTCCTGCCTCACATTCATAGGTGTAATCATACTCGCTTGTATGTGACCTAGTGGACTGAGGTGCTAAGCATCTTAAATTATAAGATCGGAAAAAAGAAAAAGACATGAACATTTAAAACGCAAAATTAACAAACCATTGGTCCTTTTATAGTTTAAATACAGAAGATAATACTTATACAAAAATACATAAATATATAAATAATTCACAAAAACATAACTCATCAATCGTAAGTAAAAACCCCCAGAACACTAAGCTGATCAGACTAGATTCCTGTACTGCATAGGGCTGGTAAAGGAAGGTGTACAACGACAACAAAGGACAGGTCAGACACCGACAACGGAACAAAGAGTAATGAACATCTGAAGCAGAAAAGAAACCCTGTCAATCCACTAAATATTGTTTGCAAGATTTAATTCTGGATTAAGCTTTTGAGTTAACAGTTTTCCTTCCAAAAAACTGCATCTCCATGACTTCAAAACCTACGGTACCAGTATTTTGAAAATCATTCTCTGTGAAAGAGTGATAATTGTTCAGTCAGTAAAAAGGGCAAAAAAGAAGAAAAGAAAAAGCGAAAATGAATTTCGGAAGAAAGTAAAGGTTCAAGACCGAAGTGTCTAAGATAAATGGCGAAAAGAAATACAGAATGAAATAAGAAAATGAGAAATTAAAAGGGGGAAATTCAAAACCAACGATAGAAAAGAAGAAAAAAAATAGGAGGATGAATGAAAACAAACATTTAAAAAAGGATGTGTAAAGGTACGATGTGGAAGTGTAGACAGGTATAGTAGTGCCAGGCCGCTCTACGTATCTCCATATCGCCTCCTGCCTCCCTGGGTGTTTATAATGCGTTAATACTCTACCCATTTTAACTTGGCCTAAAACTGCCATCACTCCACCTTGATCTTTGAGCTATAACAAGTGATAAAGACCAGAATACTGTGTAATATTCTGTTCACTTAAACATGGCGCAAAATTGCCATCTCTCAAGTCTGGATACAGAGGTAGAACAAGAGATTAACACTGGATGTCTTGCCATATTCTCTCCAGTTTAACATAACCTAAATTTACCAGGTCTCCAACGTTAATGCTTAGCTGTAACAAAAGACTCTATAATATGGTCCTGGTCATCAACAAGTGCTACTGAAAGGATGTAGAACCGTAGTAGGCTTACCCTACAATTCACGTACGGGAAATTCACTGCAAAATGACGAAACCCTTTCCCATGTTGAGGTGGACGAACTGTAGATGTGGCCTAGATCTAATGTAGCTAATGGTTATGGTGGGGGTGATGATGTAGGTTATTTTTGTCGATAAAACAATAAGTGAGTGGATAATGATGATAATAATGTCTGTGTAAGTAATGATGACAGTGGTAGTTATAATGATAGTTAAGATGAAGGTTGGTTCCGATGATAATGATAGCAGTTTGGATAATGGAGATGATGATGATGACGCTGATGAATATTGCATGAATACTAATGCTACTGTGCAGGTTTGGGTGATGGTAATGGAGGATAGTAATGATGATATTATCCTTACCTCATCACACCTGATGATGGAAAATAATGGTGAAGGGAAGAGAAAAACAGTGACAGGATAAAAACGATAACATAATGAAAAGGAAACAGAAAGGAGAAAGAAAGAAAGGAGGAAAAGGAAAAACTATGAATGAAAATATAATAAAAACAAAAGTAAAAGAAGTTAAAGGAAAAAAAAAAATATAGTGTTAAAAAAAAAGAATTAGAAGTAATTAAGAACTGAACTCGGTACACCTGTAGTAAAGTCCCAGGCCGCTCCACCTTACTCTGTCTCGCCTCTTACCCTAATGCAGCTTAGCATGTAATGTAGTGGACAAAGGAAATGGTAAAGAAGGAAACAACAACAACAATAATAATAATAATAATAATAATAATAATAATAAAGATATAGATAATGGTGATAATGATGAATGTGATGATGAGGATGACGATCATAATAATAATAAAATATTTGCTTAAAAAACACAAAAAGGGACATAGTGGTAGTGTTGGCGAGTGATGATGTGAGCTGGTGTTGATGATGACCATCATCATCATGATAATAATACAAAAACGAGATGATAAACAACAGGTGCCTCTCCGTGCCTGGGTTGCTTAGACCCAGGCCGATAGACTTCTGACCAGTCTCATGTCCTCCTTATTTCTTTTTTATTTTTTAACAACAGAGGATTTTATGCAGGTTAGGGCAGACTTTTGTACCTGGAGGGGTTGAGTATCGTCCACACTAACACCTGTTCTACCAGGGGGATCTTACCTGAATAAAATCCTATGATGATGCCAAGAACAAAACAAGTATTACGTCATCACAATGAGGTAGTTGATCTAGATTTGGTTTTAATGTACCTATGGCTTAGATCTGTGTACAGAGAGAGAGAGAGAGAGAGAGAGAGAGAGAGAGAGAGAGAGAGAGAGAGAGAGAGAGAGAGAGAGAGAGACAGACAGACAGACAGACAGACAGACAGAGTGAGTAGGATCTAGGAATATCAAAAGGGAAATCAAAGTATTACTGAACGTTTTCTCATCAGAGTGACAAGTAAAACTGGATCGCACATCCCGTCATCATCATCATCATCAACATCATGTTCACAACCATCCTTACACTGTCCCACTGAAACATGGATTGGCAGAGCTCCAAACACAGCAACAGAAGGGTAGAGTTTAAACATGGTCGTTCGTCGAGCACGGACCTGCGTCGTGCCATGAAATTGTCGAAGGGGCGAGAGAAACTGGCGAATTAGTGAAGAAATGTAGAAATGGCGCCAAGCCGATAAAACGTTTGGAAGGACGAAGAAAGAAAAGGAGGGAATACAGTTCCTGTCCGGACTCTTGTTTGAAGATTACAAGAGCAGAATTGATGAGGAAAAGAAAAGGAGGAATCGGTGGTGTGAGATTGAACGCGGTACACCAGTCGTAGAGTCCCAGGCCGCTCCACCTTACTTCATCGCACTTCCTACCTCTGTTGTAGTTTGTGATGCTGTAATATGTAGTAATGTCCAGAACTAAGTACCTGATGATGAAGGTAGTAGTGATGATGGTAGTTTTGATGGTGATGGTAGCGATAATAATAATGGCAGTTATGAGTTAAATGTATTTATAATTTTGCATATTGTATGTATAATGTTGTTGTTGATGCTGATGATGATATGATTAACAGAATGATGATGGTGATGTTGATGCCGGTGGTGTCAGTGGCAACGATGAGAATGGTAGTGTAGAGTAGGTTGGTACTGCTTTTTTTTTTTTTTTTAATTATCAACAGGATTTGTTATCCCAAATATAGCTTAGACGAGAGTACTTTGTAACTGCTTTCTCACCAAGGCAAAAACGGAACCGGCAAAGTGGAGTATCCCGAACGACGAGGACTGACTGTACTCGTCTAACTGTCGTCAGGATACATGTCAGCCTGGAAAAAAACAGCTACTGACTATTCTTTCCTAGTACGGTACTTATCTAACCAAATCTGTGATGTATCTATAGTTATTGTACTAATCACTATCGCTGGTAGTTAATTCCATTGTTCCAAGGCGTGTAATTAATTAAAGGGTCCACATATTAGTGTTGCATCTTTTGTTGTCGAGATTCATCACACTATTCTAATTACATTATCATTCACTCTCTGGACAGACAATCATAAATGATGTCGAACTTGTTAAAAAGTAAAATTAAATCGTCTCTGTGTTTACAGTTTATGAGAGAAAACATAATAGCTATATTTATCGCTACATCATCTCACCTGATGAGTCTCTTGCAGCTTGTATTGCTGTAACATAGTGGAGAATGGAAGAAAGAAAAACAGAAAGAAGAATGATAGACAAAGATGTACAGGAGAGAGAGGGAGAGAGAGAGAGAGAGAGAAACAAAATGTTGAAAATGGAAACCGTAACTAAGGAAAAAATGACTAAGAGAAACAAAAGAAAGGGATAGAAAAATGAGGAGATTGGAGGAAAGAGGAATGAAGACATAATGAGAAAGAGGAAATAACAAACGTAAAAGCTGTATAGAAAAAGGATGCTTCCCGATAAAAGGAAATTACGAAAGTAAAATAAAAGGGAGATATCAGTGGCAAAGTTTGAATTTGGGACGGCTGTAACAGAGTCCCAGGCCGCTACCTTACTTCATCTCGTCTCCTACCTCCTTTTTAAATTGTGATGTTATATTATGGAAGAAGGTGGAATGGGTGAGAAAGGGAGAAGTAAAGAATGGAAAAATGAGAAATGCGGAAGTAAAATAGAGCTGAAGCAATAAGGAAAGCAGATGAGGAAAAAAAAACACAAAAAGGAGGTTGATAGTGAAATATAGAAGGGAGTCTGGTTAATCCTCTGTACACGCACAATAGTCCCAGGCCGCTCCACCTTATTACAAGTTGTCTCCTGCCTGTCTTGTAGCTTGTGATGCCGTAATATTGTGGTGGCTTTGATCTAATGTAGCTGACGGTGTTGATAATAAAAGTGATGATGATGCTACTGTTGTAGATGGTGACAGTGTGGTGGTTGTGATGATCATCACAGTGATGAAGGTTTTTAAAATCATGATATATATGACAATGATAATGACAGAGACGGCGATGGTTATGGTGGTGGTGATGATTGTAGCATACAGTATGTTAATACTGATCATAATATCCTTATTTCATCTCCTCTCACGCCTCTTGGTGCTTGTTATGCTGAAATGTAATAAAAAATGAAAAATCCAAGGAAGAGGAGGACGAAAGGTGAAGAAGGGAAAATAAAAGAATAATAATAAGAACTGAGACATGCAGGGGGGAAAAAAGCCAAACATTTAAACAATGATGATGAATGAGAAATGGAAAGGAAAACGTAGCAGAAAAGAGTAAATGAAATTAGTAAGTAAAGGGGAATAAGGAGTAAGGAAGAACAGAAAATGAAAGAGAAGAAACCCAACACGACGAAACAAAACACAGTAAGACACATAAGGAGTATAAACGCTGATACTAGGAAAGAGAAGGAACTATGAAGGGAAAAAAGGAAATACAAAAAGGATCCGATACCTTTATTACTGAGTGGAACTCAAGACGCCTGTGTTGAAATCTCAGGCCGCTCCACCTTACATCACCTTGGCTGCTACGTCTCCTGCAGTTTTATCGCTGTGATATAGTGAAGAGAAAAAGGACAACGAAAAAAAGGAAAGAAAGAAGAAATGAAGAGGAGAAAGACAGAAAAATTAAGAAGAAAAAGAAAGGAGGGAATATAAATATGGATACTGGGAAAGAAAAGATGAGGCTAAGAAGGAGAACAATGAAACGAACTGTAATTTGTGATGCACCGTAATTCAGTGGTGGTTTAATGTAATGTGTCTTGTGCTGGAGGTGTTACAAGTACGATAATGATGACGGTGGTGATGTTAATGTTGGTGGTGATGAATTCGGTTGATTTTGATTTTAATGACTGAAATTATTCGGATAATTATAATGATGATCATGGTGAAAGTGGTGGTTAATGTGGTAGGCTAGTGGTGTAGTGGTCATGGTAATTATGATGTGCAAAACTTTAGTACCGATGATAACATCATTTCATCTCACCTCTTACCTCTCTTAAAGCCGGTGATACTGCAGTAGGCCTACCGGTGTATTAGAGAAAGGGACTAAGAAGATTATTGTTGTTGTTAAACCTATGTCTGGCCGAACAGACTCATCAGCCACATGCAGACAAGAACAGGGAATAATAATAAACCTGCAAAAAATATAGAAACATGAAATAACACGATTGGAAGGAATAGAAGGAGAATGAGTAATATATAAGCAAGAATGGGAGACATAAACGTAAAGTAAAAAGAACGAGTGGATAACAAATGATGGAAAGAGGAAGGAAAATAATGCAAGAAATGTTAAAGAAAAAAAAAAATGAAAGGACAGAAGAAATGCGAACAAGAAACAGGGTATAATAAGAGAAAAAGACAACGTGAAAGAAACAGGAAAAAGAAAAGGAGGCATCTGCATAAACAAGGTCGAACTCCAGACACCTTCACTTCTGTCCCAGGTGGCTCCACCCTACGTCACCTTGGCTCCTACTTATGCTGCTTTCTTGCTGTAATATAATGAACAAAGACAATAGGAAGGGATAAGGAAACTGAGTGAGCAAAAACAAATGATATATGAGAAGGAGAGAAAGGAAACGAAACAATGAACGAAAAGGAGAAAGAGAAAGAAAGAAAAGAAATGAATGGATAAACAAGAAAGTGAGAAACAAATTAAACACGAGGAAAAACAGACGAGACAGATGCAAAATGTGAAATGTAGGACAAGGATGGAAAGTAATGTGGTAATAAATATTAAGAGGTGTAAATGGTAGCTACAGGTGTTATCTGAGTACACCTAAGCCGACTCTGCTCTTTCTTTACCCCTGCACAATTGTTGACTCTATACAGGGGTTTTATCCGCCCCTGTGTGGAGTACAACTCTCATGTGTGGGGAGGCTCCCCACATACAGCTCTTCTCAATAGGGTGGAGTCAAAGGCTTTTCGTCTCATTAACTCTCCTCCTCTTACTGACTCCCTTCAACCTCTGTCTCTTCGCCGCACTGTTGCATCTTTATCTCTTTTCTATCGCTGCTTTAATGGTCACTGCTCCTCTGAACTGTCTGCTTGCATTCCTCCACCTCTACGACGGGCGCGTAGCACCCGTCTGGCAGCAAACTCTCATCCCTTTTCTGTCCAACTCTCTAATGCAAGAGTTTACCGTTACTCCCAGTCTTTCATTTATGCAACAGGTCAGCCCTGGAACTGTCTCCCTCTGTCTGTATTTCCTGCTGCCTATGATCTCCAGTCTTTCAAACGCAGTGTGTCCAGGCATCTCAAAATGATCGGATCTTGAATTTGGCTCTCTATTGTATTTTGTTTTTCTCTTAGAGGGAACTGTTACTGCGGGCTCATAGCCTTTGGTTCCTTCTTCCTCGCATTAAAAAAAAAAAAAAAAAAAAAAAAATGTAGCAGTGTACCAGGCCGCTCCACCTTGCTTCATCTCGCCTTCTACCTCTTGTACCTTGTGATGCTGTAATATCGACGAGAGAGACCGGGAAAATAAATAAAGAGGAAAGAAATGTAAAAATTAATGACGAAAGAAAGTAAAGGAGCAAAATAAACATGACAAGAGGTAAGAAGAATGAAATCAAGAAGAAAATAACAAAAGTACAGACCTGAAAAATAAAAGACAGAGATTGATATAGGACAAATGAAAAGAAAAAAGTAAAACAGGATGTGTAAAGGTATGATGTGGAAGTGTAGACAGGTACAGTAGTGTAGGGCCGCTCTACCTATCTCCATATTGCCTCCTGCCTTCCTCGGTGTTTATGTTTTAATGCTCTGCCCATATTCACTTGGCCTAAAATTACCATCTCTCCATCTTGACTGCTGAGCTATTATAGGAGATAAAGACTAGAATATGGTGCAATACTCTGTCTACTTTAAACATGGCACAAAATTGACATTTCTCAATCTTGGATGCAGATCTAGAACAAGAGTAACACTGAATATCTTGCTGTATTTTGTTTAATTTCACATAACCTAAAATTACCAGCTTTCCATCGTTAATGTTGAGGTGTAACAAAGAAAATTACAATATGGTCCTAGTCATGAAGAAGTGCTACTGAAAGGATGTAGAGCAGTAGTAGTGTTAATGTACCATTCAGCTACGGGAAATTCACTGAAAAATGAAAACATTTGCAGCGTTAAGGTGGAGGAACTGTAGTGGTGGACTAAATCTAATGTAGCTAACGGTGATGGTGGTGATTATAATGTAGGTTATTTTTTTATGATAATAAATAAATGGAAAATGATGTTGATGACAATCACAGTGAATAATGATGGTAGTTGTAATGATACTGATGATGATGGCAATTGGTTTGGATGAAAATAATAAAGGTATGAATAATTATGATGATGATGATGATGATGATGATGATGATGACTTAATGAATCTTAATGATGATGAAGACTGTGTTAGTGGTAAAGGTGGGGATGGAGAACAAAAAGGAAAAGTTCTATGAACGAAGAAAAGATGGGAGAAATAAAACAGGAAATGAGAAAGCTGGACCAATAAAGGAGCATCCCAGTGAGTCGAGTCGAACTTCAGACACCTATATTTGAGTGTCAGGCCGTTCCACCCTACATCAAGTTGGCTCCTGCTTCTCTGGCTGCGGTATACAGTAATGAAAGAAAGAACAGAGGTAAAGAAAAGCAAGAAGAAAGGATAAAGAAGGGCAGAAGAAAACAAAAAGAAAATGAAAATTAAAAGGAAAGGAGAAAAGGGAAAGGAAATAACAAACAAAACGAAGAATGGGAAAGAATAAAGGAATCAGAAAGAAAGAAGATGAGGACGAAAAAGCAACAAAACATGAAATAAAGGAAACGGAAAGAAAGGTCAAGAGAAAGAAAGAAAATGAAATATAAACTGTAAAGTTACATTTGTGGTGGAGTTCCAGGCCACTCCACCTTACTTCATCTTGCCTCTTACCTCTCGTGTTGCGTATGGTGTTAATGGAGAAAGCAAAGACGAAAGAAAACAAATGATGAAGAAGAATAGATAGCAAGGGAAAAAAGTGAGGAGACAGAAACGTAAAAGAGCAATATATGGGTAATGGAAGCAGCATACCCCCCCCTTACACACACACACACACACACACACACACACACACACACACACACACAAAGGAATATAGATATGAAAGAAAAAGGAAAGAGTATGAACAGTGGAATGAAAAGAATAACTGAGAGATATGAATGAAAGAGAGAAAGAAGAAACACACACAGAAAAAGAAAAAGGAGGTAAAGGAGAAGAAGAGGGATATAAAGAAAAGGAGGACACATGCAAAGACAGGGTGAAGGTGTGAACTCAGTCCAGGTGTAGTAGAGTCCCAGGCCGCTGAACCTCACTTCATCTCGCCTCCTAGCTTGTGATCTTGTAGCTTGTGATGCTGTAATATAGTGGTAGCTGAATTGTAACCAGTGGTCGTAATTATGGTATTGATGACGATGGTGATGGTGATGACGATGATGGTGATGCTGGTTTCAGCTGACGAGTATAATATTAATTGTATGGATGATGGTGATGATAAGTATGATGATAATGATGGTGATGGTAGTGATGATCAAGATATTCAGTAGGTTATCATATTGTAATGATGAAAATGATGATGTTAACGGTGATATAGGCACTGACGAGTATAATGTTAACTGTTTGACTAATGATGATGACAGTGATGATAATGATGGTGATTTGCAGAAGACTACTATGATGTTGATGAATATGATGATGACGCTTATATAGGTTACAGTTGATGAGCAGATGAAAAACTAATAATAAAGGGTCAAGAAAAAGGTCAGATATTGGGAAACCTGAGAGATGGAACACAGAGAAGAATAAAAAATGCAACGGGAAAAAGAAAGAGAAAGAAAAAAATGAGTGACAAAAACAGGAGCAATATCTAAACAAGGTGGACCTCAAGACACCTTTGTTAGAATCTCAGACCGCACCGCCTTACATCACAGCTCCTATTTCCTTAGCAGTTTTATCGTTAAGGTATAGTTATGAAAGAAAGAAAAGTAGAAAAGTTTAATAAAAAAAAGAAAGAAACAAAGGGGAGGAAACAAAGGAGGAGAAAGAAAGGGCGGTACAAAAAAACCAAAGAAGGCAGCTAACAACGGAGTCTGAGACTGACAGATGAAAAGCAGGACAAAGATAAAAGAATGGCAAATTAAGGGAGAAAGAAGTCGATTTTAACACTTTAGTTCGACGACGTATTGTTACACCTGCGTCCCTCGAAGCATAGTTGGGTGTCGTTTATGTGTGTGTGTGTGTGTGTGTGTGTGTGTGTGTGTGTGTGTGTGTGTGTGTGTGTGTGTGTGTGTGTTTTAACAAGTAATTAAATTCAGTATTAGCCAAACAGGTTGATCGGTTGTGTGTAAGCGAGTGAGGAGATCTAGTTTTTGAGAACAACAGGTCAGCAGTGAAGATCTCAGGGCTGGGTCAAACACTGACTCAGCAAAGTCAATTTGGACAGTCTTCATCCAGTTTCGACCAGACATGGGAAGGTTAAGCATTTGGCAAGAATGAAATGTTTAAATTTTGAGAAAAGTAAGTCACAGGTGAATGAGGCAGGGCAATGTCAAAGTTCGACTTGTATTTGCGATTGTCAGCTAAATACCCAATACAAATTGTTCTGATTTTAACGAGTCTTAGACAATGCGGGAAAGTAACTGAAGGAGTAAATTTCTTGTTTTGGGGGACAATAGAACTGTAAAAGGTCAAGGTCACAGGAGAAGGCCAACATATATAATTTGTTCGATTTACAACAAACTTCGTGGAATGTTTGAGGCAAAGGCGTGAAAAAAAGGATTCGATTTTGACCACATACAGTCAAAAGCCAAGGTCCCAGGGAAAGGTCAGTTTTCATGGTCACAGGGAAAAGTCAAAGACCAAGGTTATACGGCAGAGTTAACACAAACAGTACTGATATTATCTGAATTAAAGTTGTTGGAAGTGTTAAGGATTAGACAACAATGTAGTACAATAATTTTATTTAGATAGCAATCTAGGGAGAGTGAAGGTCATGGGGCCGTATCATATATGGGCCTTAGACAGTTGGTGGTGGCGGGTGTTGCAGGGTTCAAGTGTTCTCCTTATTATATTCTTCACACCCTCAGATGATTTTATGTACAGGTAGCTTTGGAGCAACTTTCCGAGGTGGAGGGGTTAGATAAAGCCTTCATAAAACCATTTTCTACAAGAGTTCTGCAGTGAGATTAAAATATTATCGTCTGGAGACAGAAAGAATGAAAACGATGCCTCATTTGTTGCAAGGGTTAAGGTAACCTATTACTAAAAGGTACAATAGATGGACATAGACAGATAAAAAGGTAAATAGGTAAACAGAGGGCGTGGCAGACAGATAAACATTTATCTCCCGCCTTGGAGCGATAATATTTTTGCCTGCCTCTGTGTGTGTGTGTGTGTGTGTGTGTGTGTGTGTGTGTGTGTGTGTGTGTGTGTGTGTGTGTGTGTGTATCTGTTCCCAGTATATCTCATTAACGGCTTGAGCTATCAACATGAAACCCCCAGGGCATCGAGATATGGCCAAAATCTTGGCCAAGTTCGAAAATGGGCACTCGGGGTCAAGGTCAAGCTCACCAAAATGCCTGCCAAAGGTGAAGTATTTTTCGTAACCCGCCTTTAACACCATTACATCTCATAAACAGCTTGAGTTACAAACTCAACACCTTCAGGGTATCAAGATATGGCCAAATTTTGGACTTGGCCAACAGCATATCCTGGCGGACGACTAGCATTCGGCTCGCGAATGTTTTTCTTTCATTAATAGAAGGGTATGACAGCACCAGACAGAACCCCGGCCACTCATTGTCGAGCACCGAATCGATCTATCTCGGTCTTCCTCGACCTCTGCTTACCGACCTTCCATATGGTCTCATACTGTGATTTTTCTCATCATAGTCTTATTTGTTATCATCTCTTATGATTTCACTGTACTCTTTACTGTCAATTTTCATATGCTACACACACACACACACACACACACACACACACACACACACACACACACATGATACAGAAAACCTCAGTATTCAGTAACAACCCTACTCCTCCACCGTTTTTACATTCCAGGGTTAGCTGGAATGTAAAAACAGACAGGATGCGTCCACGATAGTGTTAGGTGAACTAAAACGTATAGCGTTAGCTGGAATGTAAAAACAGACAGGATGCGTCCACGATAGTGTTAGGTGAACTAAAACGTATAGCGTTAGCTGGAATGTAATAACAGACAGGATGCGTCCACGATAGTGTTAGGTGAACTAAAACGTATAGCGTTAGCTGGAATGTAATAACAGACAGGATGCGTCCACGATAGTGTTAGGTGAACTAAAACGTATAGCGTTAGCTGGAATGTAATAACAGACAGGATGCGTTCACGACAGAGTTACGTGTTTAACACAAATCACTATGAAAAAAATGCTAAGAACTGTGGTAGGCCAACGAGTATTAGGTCAGCGTATAAGCATTTAGTGGTATTCTGGTAGGCATGTGAGACATTCTATGACCTCCTTCTCTGTGGTTATATTCAGATACCGGAGCATCTCCAGGAGCGGCTCGTTCACACATTCACGTCCAAGGCTTTTCATACACAAGATGGTTCATTCAGCGAAGCTTCATATTATAGTTCACTTTAACTTACAAAATAAGATAAACCAAAGGAAGATAACATAATCGATAACATAAAACGCTGCATAAAACGATTCATTTGGTGGGTTTGAACGCAGAGAGTGAGTTGCGTGGCAGATCAGCCTTCCCAACCAGCCATGGCAGTGAGAAAGTGGAAAGATGCAAGTAATAGAGTGTAGGAATTATCATTTTCGCTACAGAGGAGCTACTTAGCATCGAATTTCGGCTGATGTCAGATGATTATACTCAAGAGA
Source organism: Coenobita brevimanus (assembly GCF_032717465.1). Classification (NCBI taxonomy): domain Eukaryota; kingdom Metazoa; phylum Arthropoda; class Malacostraca; order Decapoda; family Coenobitidae; genus Coenobita; species Coenobita brevimanus. The sequence goes on from NC_136967.1 coordinate 32,537,432, forward strand.
AATCTACGGAATTAGAAATGTTCAAGGGAATCAAGGTTAATGATTCGGCCGAAATAAAAAAAAACTTCGTACTTTATTCCAGTCAGAGATCACATCGGTGTGAAAGGACCACAATTCATTGCTTCATCTCTAGATCCATCCCGTCCATGTAACTTCATCTTACATCATCCCCCCCTCCCCCCACCACTCATATGATACAGAATGCCTCAGTAATAACCCTACTTCTCCACCCAACATTACACTTCACAAACACATTCCCAGTAAGTTACAAAAACACACAGCCACCACATCTATGGAAAACCTGCCGCCAAACTACCGTACATCTTTCCTGAACCACCATCAGACATCCACCCCTCAGATCCTACCCTACCCAGAGAGACACCAGGGCACTTAGACAGAATACGATGTGGCCCTCACCCTTCCCTGCTACAGTACCAACCCAACATACAACTCACAATCAATCCACTATGCCCACACCGCAATGCAGCCACCCGCACCACAACACACTAACCTCATGTACCTGTCACAACACAAATCATCCTTCAACCAAAACCCACCGCACCCTCTCCCACCCTGCCAGATATTGGTGTGTGGTGATTATTTGTTTGAAATAATTCACTCGTGGGGGCGTCGTCATTTTTAGTTTTATCTCAGTAAATACAAGATAATGACATTCTCGTACTCTGTGTGTTGGGAGCTGGGTTACTAACAAGGAAAACACCTATGCATTCTCACACACTGTGCCACGCTACCTTCGCTTTTACACATCCAGGTCCCTGTTTCATTTCCAGGTGCCAACAAATTGGGGTAAAAACACCCTACCAGTGGTCGGCCCGGGTGTCGAACCCGCGACTTCAAGTGTACTGACACAATGATCACCTTCAGTAATGTAGGCCAGAGTTGTGACGACATTCTTTACGTCAAAGAAGCTGAATAGGTTGTACGTTAGTTGACCAGGAGTACCAAGGGTTTGGCTAACACAATAATTCCATTGTCTTGAATAAAGTTGCTAGTATCACTGCAATATTTGACAACAGCATTGCTTACGTTGAATCTGCTCATGTCATAGTTGTGTTCAATGATCCTTTTGTTTATAGCCCTAATCATGTCACCAGTCCATGCAAGGAACACTGTACAACCCAGCCCTCCGTCTATTTACCTGTCTTTTTCACCAGGCTACTTGACGCCATCCACGTCCATATGGCCCAGTCATGTCAGTCCCCGTTCATTCACACCAGGTTTACTCATCCTTTACATCCATTCAGGTCGACTCCACTCCATTCAGTTCAATATAGAGATTTCAATTTATTGTAAGAACAATCGGAAATGATTAAATTTATATTCATATTTGTGTCAGTTCAAGATTATCTAGGATATTTTAAAACCATTTACGCCACTCAAGTCCATATATTTCTTCATTTCATTAGTATCACTTCAGTCAATTCAAGTCATTTTAATTTATTCAGTCCACTTGCGTCCATTTAGATAATCTCAGTTCCTTAATATCAGTTCATTTCATTCATATCATTTCAGTCTATTCAGGCCACTTCAGTTCATCGAGGACCATCACACACTGCCTCACCGGCCACCACCGTCTCAGCCCACTGCCTTCACCCACTTCTTGCCCTTTGATTGTCACGGGAAGAGGCAGAGATGCTGGTGGATGATGGGGCAGGGTGGCAGTAGTGGTGGGTGATATGGCTGTGGAGATAACATTGTGATGCTTATGTGGAAATAACAATGATTTATCAATGAAATGTGGTGAGCGAATTGGTAGGGTATTATTGTTTGTGAGGTATGGTGCTCTGTATCGAGAACAACGATTGTATAGTACATTTGTTTTTGTACCCATCACAGTCGCTGCCAGTGGTTTTTTATTATGTTGAAGGTCTGCCTGTTGCGATATTGCAGTGCACATGGTGAGTGTGAGGTGATATTGTGGTGCATGTGGTGAGTGTGGTGATATTGTGGTGCACGTGGTGAGTGTTTGGTGTTTTGTGGTGTGGTGGTGTGCATTGCAGTGTAAGTTGTATTTATTGTTGGTACTGTAGCAGTGAAGGGTGGTGGCCGAATCACAGTCTGGCTGGGTGTACTCGTGTCTCTCAGGGTAGGGAATATTCTGAGGGGAGTCTATCTACTGGTGGTTCTTGAAGGATGCTGTTTGGCTGCAGGGTTTGGATGGCTGCGGTGGCCAGGGCTGGGGTCAATTCATTTTTGTCATTTCAGTTCAATTCCAGTTCAAAATAAAATTTGAATTAATCAGTTCCAATTTAGTTCAATTCATTCTTAAAAAAAAAAAAAAGAAATCTTCAATTCAATTCAGTTCAATTCATTATGGTCTATATTTCATTCAATTAAAATGTTTCCAATTCAAAATCAGTTTTAATCTACCCAGTAACAGTAATCTAATGGGTACTTCATTTGATATATTTTTAACTTTTTTTGTGACAGCAAACTGTATATTTTACTGTTTATTTGAGTATATTGTAAGTTAATTATTGTGCAATCATGAATTCGCATAATACAGGATAAAAAAAATATTTTATCAATTCAGTCATCAATTCATATCAGTTCATTGATATCAAGTCCAATTCAATTCAATTAATATGTATTTTTATATTTTTCTCAATTCCAGTTCAATTCATAATTGACCCTAAGCCCTGGCGGTGGGTGTGTCTTTATATTTGTGAATTACAGCGGTCATAGACCAGTCACAGGTCAGCAAGTCCCACCCAGACGGTCATAGACCAGTCACAGGTCAGCAAGTCCCACCCAGACGGTCATAGACCAGTCACAGGTCAGCAAGTCCCACCCAGACGGTCATAGACCAGTCACAGGTCAGCAAGTGCCACTCTGGCACCAAAATTTAATACAAGGGAAGGTATATTTAAGCGTCTAATTCTGCAACAATTTTATTAATAAATTAGAAACTGTGAGGATTCGAACCAGCGCTGGTAAGTACGTGGATACAGCAGCTTACCGACTGAGCTATCCAGCCACCCAAAATTTAATACAACGGAAGCTGTATTTAAGCGTCTAATTCCACAAGATTTTTATTAATAAAGTAAAGCAACTACAAGTCTGTGATGTAATCCAGCGTCTATTAATTTGTAGTCTCGCACCTCACCCATCATGTCACCGGCCTGGTGTGAATAGAAAAAATACATTTTCAGAATTATATATCAACATTTTTACACTTGCTGTTTACATATTATTTGTGTAGTATCATGGACATTTACCCAATAAAATGCCAGCGTCTCTGCAGCAAGGTCTACTAAATGAAGGCAACTTGAGAATAAAGGAATGGTTGTTTTGACTCAGAGTGATATGCCCGTGAATGAAAAGACATGAAATGAGGGAAGAATTTTATTAACTAGGATGCTGTGCGAGAAATGAGAGGGAAGGGGAAGAATGGAGAACACTGGTTAACTTTTGGAACACATGAAAAAAAAAGCAGTATAATCTAACCCTTGCATTGCGTTGCAGGTCATTCCCCGCGCCTTGCCATCACTGAGAAACATGAGAGATGATAATGTCTCCGTACTTAGTACAGACAATAGTTGTGAGAATAACTAACAATATCAAGCAACTGGAGTGACATGCACAAGAAATATAGTGATGAGCCTGACTGCATATTGTCAAAATACTCCGTTCGCCTTTCCTGCCTCACATTCATAGGTGTAATCATACACGCTTGTATGTGACCTAGTGGACTGAGGTGCTAAGCATCTTAAATGATAAGATCGGAAAGAAAAAAAAGAAAGAAATGAACATATAAAACAAAAAATTAACAAACCACTGGTTCTTTTATAGTTTAAATACAGAATAAAACACTTCCGCAAAAATACATAAATATATAAATAATTCACAAAAACATAACTCACCAATCGGAAGTAAACCCCCCAAAACACTAAGCTGACCAGACTAGAGTCCTGTACTGCATAGGGCTGGTAAAGGAAGGTGTACAACGACGACAAAGGACAGGTCAGACACCGACAACGGAACAAAGAGTAATGAACATCTGAAGCCGAAAAGAAACCCTGTCAATCCACTAAATATTGTTTGCAAGATTTAATTCTGGATTAAGCTTTTGAGTTAACAGTTTTCCTTTCAAAAAAAACTGCATCTCCATGACTCCAAAACCTACGGTACCAGTATTTTGAAAATCATTCTCTGTGAAAGAGTGATAATTGTTCAGTCAGTAAAAAGGGCAAAAAAGAATAAAAGAAAAAGCGAAAATGAATTTCGGAAGAAAGTAAAGGTTCAAGACCGAAGTGTCTAAGATAAATGGCGAAAAGAAATACAGAATGAAATAAGAAAATGAGAAATTAAAAGGGGGAAATTCAAAACCAACGATAGAAAAGAAGAAAAAAAATAGGAGGATGAATGAAAACAAACACTTAAAACAGGATGTGTAAAGGTACGATGTGGAAGTGTAGACAGGTATAGTAGTGCCAGGCCGCCCTACGTATCTCCATATCGCCTCCTGCCTCCCTGGGTGTTTATAATGCGTTAATACTCTACCCATTTTAACTTGGCCTAAAACTGCCATCACTCCACCTTGATCTTTGAGCTATAACAAGTGATAAAGACCAGAATACTGTGTAATATTCTGTTCACTTAAACATGGCGCAAAATTGCCATCTCTCAAGTCTGGATACAGAGGTAGAACAAGAGATTAACACTGGATGTCTTGCTATATTCTCTCCAGTTTAACATAACCTAAATTTACCAGGTCTCCAACGTTAATGCTTAGCTGTAACAAAAGACTCTATAATATGGTCCTGGTCATCAACAAGTGCTACTGAAAGGATGTAGAACCGTAGTAGGCTTACCCTACAATTCACGTACGGGAAATTCACTGCAAAATGACGAAACCCTTTCCCATGTTGAGGTGGACGAACTGTAGATGTGGCCTAGATCTAATGTAGCTAATGGTCATGGTGGGGGTGATGATGTAGGTTATTTTTGTCGATAAAACAATAAGTGATTGGATAATGATGATAATAATGTATGTGTAAGTAATGATGACAGTGGTAGTTATAATGATAGTGAAGATGATGGAGGTTGGTTCCGATGATAATGATAGCAGTTTGGATAATGGAGATGATGATGATGACGCTGATGAATATTGCATGAATACTAATGCTACTGTGCAGGTTTGGGTGATGGTAATGGAGGATAGTAATGATGATATTATCCTTACCTCATCACACCTGATGATGGAAAATAATGGTGAAGGGAAGAGAAAAACAGTGACAGGATAAAAACGATAACATGATGAAAAGGAAACAGAAAGGAGAAAGAAAGAAAGGAGGAAAAGGAAAAACTATGAATGAAAATATAATAAAAACAAAAGTAAAAGAAGTTAAAGGAAAAAAATATATAGTGTAAAAAAAAAGAATTAGAAGTAATTAAGAACTGAACTCAGTACACCTGTAGTAAAGTCCCAGGCCGCTCCAGCTTACTCTGTCTCGCCTCTTACCCTAATGCAGCTTAGCATGTAATGTAGTGGAAAAAGGAAATGGTAAAGAGGAAAACAACAATAACAATAATAATAATAATAATAATAATAAAGATATAGATAATGGTGATAATGATGAATGTGATGATGAGGATGAGGATCATAATAATAATAAAATATTTGCTTAAAAAACACAAAAAGGGACATAGTGGTAGTGTTGGCAAGTGATGATGTGAGCTGGTGTTGATGATGACCATCATCATCATGATAATAATACAAAAACGAGATGATAAACAACAGGTGCCCCTCCGTGCCTGGGTTGCTTAGACCCAGGCCGATAGACTCTGACCAGTCTCATGTCCTCCTTATTTTTATTTTTTTTTAATTTATTTTTTTTTTTTAACAACAGAGGATTTTATGCAGGTTACGGTAGACTTTTGTACCTGGAAGGGTTGGGCATCGTCTACACTAACACCTGCTCTACCAGGGGGATCTTACCTGAATAAAATCCTATGATGGTGCCAAGAACAACACACGTATTACGTCATCACAGTGAGGTGGTTGATCTAGATTTAGATTTAATGTACCTATGGCTTAGATCTGTGCACTGAGAGAGAGAGAGAGAGAGAGAGAGAGAGAGAGAGAGAGAGAGAGAGAGAGAGAGAGAGAGAGAGATACAGCAGACAGACAGACAGACAGACAGACAGACGAAGTAAGTGAGCAGGATCTAGAAATATCAAAAAGGAAATCAAAGTTTTGCTGAAGGTTGTCTCATCAGAGTGACAAGTAAACATGGGTCGCATTTTCAGACACCATCATCATCATCATCATGTTCACAGCCATCCTTACACTGTCCCACTGAAACATGGATTGGCAGAGCTCCAAACACAGCAACAGAAGGGTAGAGTTTAAACATGGTCGTTCGTCGAGCACGGACCTGCGTCGTGCCATGAAATTGTCGAAGAGGCGAGAGAAATTGGCGAATTGGTGAAGAAATGTAGAAATAGTGCCAAGATGAAAAATCTATCGGAAGGAAAATGAAAGAAACGGAGATAATACAGTAGCTGTCCAGACTCTTGTGTGGAGATTACGAGAAAAGAAATGATAAGGAAAAGAAAAGGAGGACAAAGTGTTGGCGGGACTGAACGCGGTAAACCAGTAGAAGAGTCCCAGGCCGCTCCACCTTGCTTCTTCTCACCTCCTACCTCTCTTGTAGTTTGTGATGCTTTAATATGTAGTAATGTCCAGATCTAAGTAGCTGATGATTTTAGCAGTGATGATGATGATGATGGTAGTGTTGGTGGTAACGGTAGCGATAATAATGATGTCAGTTATGAGCTAAATTTATTGAAAATTTTGTATGCTGCATGGGTAATGTTGTTCTTGATGATACGATTATCAGAATGATGATTGTGGTGATGTTGATGGCGGTGGTGGTAGTGGCAGTAAAGAGAACTGTAGTGTAGATCATGTTGGTGGTGCTTCTTAGTTGAATTTTCAACATTTGTTATTCCAAAATACAGCTTAGACGAGAATATTTTGTGATGGTTTATTCATCCAGGAAAAAACGGAGTCGGCAAAGTGGAGTACCGCGAAAGACAAGGCTGACTGTACTCGTCTCACTGTCGTCAGGATACACGTCAGCCTGGAAATAAACACAATTAGTTATTGACTATTCTCTCCTAGTATTTACCTATCCAGGTTTGTAATGTATCTTTAGGTGTTGCATCAATCACCATTGCTGGTTGTTTATTTCATTATTACACGACGCGTATAATTAATTAGATGGGTCATACATTAGTGTTACATCTCTTGCATTTGTGATTCATCCCGCTATTCAAGTCACAACATCATTCACTATTTTCAACAAACTTTTATAACTAATGTCGAATTTGTTTATAAGTAGAATTAAATCATGTCGGAGTTGAAGCTTTATGAGAGAAAATACATTAACTTTATTTATCGTGGCATCATCTCGCCTAATGAGTCTCTTGCAGCTTGTATTGCTGTAACAAAGCGGAGAGTGGAAGAAAGACAAAGACAAAGATGTACAGGAAATGGAGAGAGAGAGAGAGAGAGAGAGAGAGAGAGGCAATAAACTGAGCTAAACATGGAAGATGAGAACTATTAAGAGAAAGGAAAATGAGGGAACAAAATGAAGGATACAGGAAGAAAGAGGTATGGAGAGATGATGAGAAAAAGAAAACGACAAACATTAATGATTTATAGAAAAAATGAAGCTTCACAATAGAATTAAACTACTAAAAAAAAAAAGGGAGGGGGGGGGGGGACACATCAGTGGCAAAGGCTGAACTTGGGACAACTACAGTAGAGTCCCTGGCCGCTCCACTACTCATCTCGCCTCCTACCTCTTCTTTTATATTGAGATGTTGCTATATTATGGAAAAAGGAAGAAAGGATGAGAGAGGGAGAGGTAAAGAATGGAAAAATGAGATATGAGGAAGGAAAATAGAGAGCTAAAAAGATAAGGAAAGCAGATGAGGAGAGAGAAACACAAAACGGAGGATAGACGTGAAACATAGATGGGAGGCCGGTTAAACTCTGTACGCATACCTTAGTCCCAGTGCGCTCCACCTTACTCCATCTTGTCCCCTGCCTCTCCTGTAGCTTGTGATGCCGTAATACAGTGGTGGCTCTGGTCTATGTAACTAACGGTGATGGTGATAATACTGATGATAATGTTACTGCTGTAGATGGTGACGGTGTGGTGGTTATGATGATGGTCATGGTGTTGTAGCTTTTTTATGGTAATACGACGAAGGCGATGGTGGTGGTGCTTTTGGTGGGGATGTACAGTAAGTTAATGATGATGATAAAAAACTTAACTTTGTCTCAGCTCTTACACCTCGTGTAGCTTGTTATGCTGTAATGTAATGAAAATGACAACAGTTAGGAAAAGCAAGAAGGAAATATGAAGATGGATGAAAATAAAAATAATAAGAAATTACACATGTAAGGGTCAAGAAGAATAGGCCTGTAATATAATGACAGTGCATGAGAGAAGGAAAAGAAAATGCATAGCAGAAAAAAAGGATTAAAAAACATTAGTAAAGAAAATGAATATGAGGTAATCAAGAACAGAGAATAAAAAAGGAGGAAAAAGAAGACACAACGAAAGAACACATACTAAAGCATTTAATGAGAATAAACGCCAATTTATAGAATGAGTAAGAACGAAAAAGGATATGAAAAATACAAAAGAACCTTATTTTACTCTGGGCAGAACTCCAGACACCTTTGTTGGAATCTCAGGCCGCTCTACCTTACATCATCTTAGACTTATCGCTGTGATATAGTGAAGAAGGAAAAGACAACGAAAGAAAAACAGAAAGATGACAAGAAAGAAAAGACAAAAAATGTAAAGTATAAAGACAGGGAAATTAAGGACAAAAAAAGAAAGGATGGAATCCAAAGACGGATGTTGAGAAGGAAAGGATGAGGATAAGGAGGAGAAAACTGAAACGAACTATAAACTGTGATGTTATAATACAGTGGTGGCTTTGATGTGGTTGATCTGGTTTTGGTGTGGCTTCGATCTATGTATTGACAGAGAGAGAGAGAGAGAGAGAGAGAGAGAGAGAGAGAGAGAGAGAAGTAGGATCCAGAAATATCATAATGGAAATCAAAGTATTACTGAAGGTTGTCTCATCAGAATGACAAGTAAGCACTTCCGGTCATCATCATCATCATCATCATCAGCGTCATGTTCACAACCATCCTTTCACTGTCCCCCTAAAACATGGATTGGCAGAGCTCCAGACACAGCAACAGAAGAGTAGAGTTTAAACATGGTCGTTCGTCGAGCACGGACCTGCGTCGTGCCATGAAACTGTCGAAGGAGCGAGAGAAACTGGTGAATTAGTGAAGAAATATAGAAATAGTGCCAAGATGAAAAATCTATTGGAAGGAAAATGAAGGAAACGGAGGAAATACAGTAGCTGTCCAGACTCTTGTGTGGAGATTCCGAGAAAAGAAATGATAAGGAAAAGAAAAGAAGGACAAAGTGTTGGCGGGACTGAACGCGGTACACCAGTAGTAGAGTCCCAGGCCGCTCCACCTTACTTCATCTCACCTCCTACCTCTCTTGTAGTTTGTGATGCTGTAATAATTATGTAGTAATGTCCAGATCTAAGTAGCTGATGAGGATGGTAGTAGTGATGATGATGATGATGGTAATGACAGTAGAGATAATAATGACGGCAGTTATGAGTTAAATTTATTGGAAATATTATATGTTGTATCTATAATGGAGTTGTTGATGGTGATATGATTCTCAGAATGATGATGGTGATTTGATGGTGGTGGTGGTTGTGGCAGTGATGAGGGTTGTAGAGTAAGTTGATAGTGGTTTTTTTTTTTTTTCTTTTTTTTTAAATATCAACATTTGTCCCAAGTACAGCTTAGACGAGAGTATTTTGTGATGGTTACTCATCCAGGAAAAAACGGAGCCGGCAAAGTACTGTAGAGTACCGCGAAGACGAGGTTGACTGTACTCGTCTCACTGTCGTCAGGATACACGTCTGCCTGGAAATAAACTCAGTTATTTACTGACTACGTTCTCCTAGTAATTATCATACTAAATTTGTAATATATCTACAGTTATTGTACTAATCACTGTAGCTTGTAGTTTATTCCATTGTTACACGATGCGTATAATTAACTGAATGGACCACATATTAGTGTTGCATCTCTTGCATTAGAGATTCACTTTACTATACTGAACAAACTTTTATAGCTATGTCAAACTAATTTAAAACTAAAATTAAATCGTCTCTATGTTGACGCTTCATGAGAAAAAACACTACCTTTATTTATTGTTACATCATCTTCCCTTCTGAGAGTCTCGCAGCTTGTAATGCTGTAACATGGTGGAGAATGGAAGAAAGAAAGAAAAACAGAAATATGAAGGATAGACAATGATGTACAGGAAATGAAGAGAGAGAGAGAGAGAGAGAGAGAGAGAGAGAGGGAGGGTCTGTTGAAAATGGGGAACGAAACTAAAAGAAAAATGACTAAGATAAAAGAAAAGAAAGGGAAAGAAAAGGAAGGAGATGGGAGGAGAGAAGAATGAAGAGATAATAAGAAAAGGGAAACGACAAACATAAAAGACATACTCGTATAGAAAAGTGCAGCGTCACGATAAAATTAAATTGCTAAAAAAAAAAAAAAATGGGTAGATGTCGGTGGCAGTGTTTGAACTTGGTTGTTCCAGGCCGCTTTCTTGCTTCATCTCGCATCCTACCTCTTCTGTAAATTGTGATCTTATATTATCGAAAGGGGGGAAAAGGAGAGAAAGGGAGATGGAAAGAATGGGAAAATGAAAAATGGGGAAACAAAAGAGAAAACTAAAGAGATAGAGAAAGCAACAGCAGGAGAAAGAATCTAAGACAAGGAGACGGCAAGTGAGACATGGAAGGGAGGCTGGTTTAACCCTGTACACATACCCTAGTACCAGGCCACTCCACCTTACTCCATCATGTCTCCTGCCTTCCTTGTAGCTTGTGATGCCGTAATATAGCGGTGGCTTTGATCTAATGTAGCTGACAGTGTTGGTGATAATAGTGATGATGCTGACTGCTGTAGATGGTGATGGTGTGGTGGTTGTGGTGATGGTCATGATGATGTAGGTTTAAAATCATGTATACAGTATACAGTATATATATATATATATATATATATATATATATATATATATATATATATATATATATATATATATATATATATATATATATATACTGAGCCACCTATATATATATATATCTATATATATATATATATATATATATATATATATATATATATACTGAGCCACCTATATATATATATATATATATATATATATATATATATATATATATATATATATATATATATATATATATACTGAGCCACCTATATATATATATATATATATATATATATATATATATATACATATAGGTGGCTCAGTCGGTAGAGAGGTGGCCTGCTGACCTACCGGACCCAGGTTCATATCCCGCTGGGACAGGGAACAGGTTAAGGATTTGAATTTAATAGAATCAGACTTTACTAAGCTACCAGAAAACCCGCCGACATGTCGTAAAAATAACCCCACTAATACCAGTACACCATTCCTGTATGAGACAGCGCTAGCATATATTCAATATGGACGGTGGGTTTTAGCGCCGAAGTGGTGACATGTAGAGAGGTGTATGGTATGCAGGAGGACTACTGGGCCTTGAAAGCAGGATGATAATGATAATGATAAAGACGGCGAAGATGTTGGTGGTGGTGATTATGATGGTGATGTACAGTAAGATAACATTGATGATAATATCCTTAGTTCACCTCACATATCCTAACCTTTGCAGATTTTATGCTGTACTGTAATACAATATGAAAACAGCAAAGAACAGGAAGAAGAAGAATGAAGAAGAGAGGAAACAAGTGAAAAAAATAACAGGAAGTGAGATATACAGAACATAAAGAAAAATGGTAGAAACTTAAAAGAAAATTAAAATGAATATGAGATGGAAAGGAGAAAGCACTGAAGAAAAGAGGATGAAAAGAAAATAGAAATGGAAAAAGAGAATATGTAACAAGAAAGAGCGAATAAATAGTAAAAAAGAGTTAAAAGGGAGAAATAACAAAGCAAAACATATTAACACACGTAAGGAGTATACATGCCAATATAAGGAATGAGAAGGAACTAAAAAGGAAATGAAGAAAAGCAAAAAGGAGTCGAGTGTGAACCTGAGTGGAACTCCAGACACCTTTGCTGTAATCTCAGGCCGTTCCGCCTTACATCAGCTTGACTCCTACTTATCTGCAGTTTTATCGCCGTGATATAGTAAAGAAAGAAAGGACACCGAATGAATAACAAAAGAAACGAAAGAAAAGACAGAATGAATAGAAATGCGAAAGAAAGAAAAAAATACTACAACAATGAAGAAAGGGAGGGATCGGAAGATGGGACTTGAGAAAGAAAGGAAGAGGATAAGGAGGAGAACAATGAAGCTAAATTGCGAAATAAAGGAAAGGACAGAAAGATAGAGGAAAAGAAAAGAGGAGATAATTGTAAAGGTATTAACACACCTGTAATTGCGTCCCTGGCCTCTCTACTTTACATCGTCTAGCATCTTACCTCTTTTAGAGGTTCTGTTGCTGTAATAATGTGGGGAAAGAAGAGAACGAAAGTGATCAGGAAGAGAAAATAATAATAAATGCAGGAATAAAGCAAAGAAAACGCAACCGAGAAAGAAATTAGAACAATTTGGAGAAGGAAAGAACAAAAAACTTGGAGAGACGAAGGGTTGAACTCGGGTCTCAGGCACCTGCACCTTACTTCATCTGGTCTCCTACCTGTCTTGCAGCTTACAATGATGAAAGAGAATAGTGGCTATGACATAATGTAGCTAACAGAGGTGACAGTGATAGGAATGCTATTGGTATTCGTGATGACGGTTAAGTTCAGTTTACTTGATAATGATATTTGTTAGTACTAATGAGTATGACGGTAGTGATGTTGCTGCTGGTGATGCTGATGCTGACGATGTAGGTTAGCTCTGATGATAACCTAACTTCATATTACGTTTTATTTCACTTGTACCTTGTGACCATATAACAGAATGTTACCTAAGAATACAATGGAAGTCAAAAAAAGGAGACCTAATATCCCATAAGAGTTTGTTCAGAAACTTACTGATTAAGCTAAAGTCTCATCCCCACCCACCACACCCTCCGATGAACACCGCAGGATGAAGACAGAAGCACACCAGGACCGTTGGAAAGAACAAAGAATATTTGGGGGGAAAAAACAGAAAACGAAATGTTATAAATTTTGCAGTCTTCGATCAGCTATTCCGATTTTGAACTTGCAGAATGGCAGCATGTTCTGATAATTATGTACAGTAAGGCCATGTCTCTTGTAGAAATTAAGTTACATGGACACCCTGAAGCGACACAATTCCGCGACGAAATAAATCCCTTAAAAAGGCCTCCCACAACCATAACTATATAATGCCTACAGACACCCTGTAGTGCCTTAAAACATCACCAGACATGAAAATAACTGTTGAGAGTGTATTTGTTGAGTATTTAAAGAAGAACACCTTTAACTACAAAACAACTTACACCAGTGAATTCGGTGGTGGTTAACTCACCCAGGAAAAAAAAAAAAAGTGGAGTAGCCTACCGCTAAAACGAGGACAGACTGGTCTTACTGTGGTCAGGATACACGTCAGCCTGATATAAAATCAATTGCATATTGCATATAGCCTACTCTCCAAATATTTATTTAGTCAAGCTTGTAAAAAATCTATAGTTCTGCCACTGATCACCATTGTTGGAGTTTATTCCATTGTTCCACAACACGGATATTGAAGTGATTTTCATTATATTTATGTTGCAACTCTTACCTTTGATATTCACTCCAGTTATTCTTGAAAAAAAACAATAAAATCTAACTGATGTCTTCGCAATTTTTAAGGATTTTAAACATATGAATTAACCTGCCAATCGATTGACGTTTTTCCGGAGAATGCAATTAGTCGTTTGTCGTGGGGTAAATTTTGTAGTGGTGGGACCATTTTAGTGACTTCGTTACTCACTCGCGAGTTTGGTTTCGTCTTTAATAAGGCTCTGGGACCACTACTGTATACAGAGTGTGTAACTAGTGACTTACACAACATCAAGACAATTTCAGGTGTTTTGTAATCGATTTCCTTGAAATAAAGCCAAGCCTTTTGCTTACTTTGTTACTGTCTGCTAGACACTGTTTAGGTTTTGTGAAGTCGTTGCTGATATTACCTCGTATATCATTTATTTCTGTCCTTTCCCTCATCTAGTGGCGTATCAAGAAAGAACGACCGATCGATCGATAGAAAGAGAAACAGAAAGAAAGAAAAAAGAAAAGAAAGGAAGCAAATTGTGGAAAGAAGAGCAAAATGAAAATGAGAAAAACAAGATAAGAAATGAAGAGAGGGAACAAAAGAGCAAAATAAGTAGGAAAAAATAGCAGCAATCACACGAAATGAGAAGGAAAACCAGATTACATTAAATTATAAGAGGGGGTAAGGTTGTAAGCAAAACAGAAAGAGGGGGAAGCGAAAATAAAGATGAAAAAATACACCTTGAGAGAGAGAGAGAGAGCGGGGGGGGGGGGGAGGCGGACAAAAGTAGGCTTTCGGCACACCTGTGGTAGAGTCCAAGGCCGCTTTACTTAATCTAACGTGTGACCTCTCTTGTAGTTTGTGACGATGTAATATAACGGAGGAAAAGGGAAGAAAGAAGAATGAGAATTTAAAAATAAGACGTTATAGAAACGAAGAGAGGATCAGTAGAATGAGACAGAGAGAGCAGGGAAATGAAAAGAAAAGGTGAAAATGAAAGAAGGAAAATGTGATAGAACCAGAATGTAGCACTAAGAGGGCGCATACCTCCACCAACGTCTATACCACACAACTCACATCACCACCAAGATTTACTCAGGTCTTCCTGAGCCCTTAACCAACATATCCACAAAATTTCGATGAAATCCACCTATATCTTCTTGATATATCTTGACGACAAACAAACTACCAGACAGACAGACAACAGGGGTGAATACATAACATCGAACACCACTGGTGGAGGTACTAAGAAGAAGAGACAAAGAAAATAATAAATGATGGCACAGGATAAGGAGTGAATATCAGAAAATAGATAATATATATAAGGAAAGATGAAGGCGATAACCAGTAGAGAAAGAAGGGGCTGCAGACGATGTCAGATCCGAGGTGTGTACACCAGCAGTGGAGTCCCAGGCCGATGCACTGTACTTCACCTCACCTCCTGCCTCTCATGTAGCTTGTGATGCTGTATGATAATGGTGGCTTTAATCGATTGTAGTTAATGGTGACAGAGACTATACGGATGATGGTGATGATGATGATGATGATGATGATGATTTAACATGAGAATAATGTTACGTGTATATATTTACATTGCTGAAGATGGTGATGATAATGATGATGATGATGATGATGATGATGAGTGTGATGATGGTGGCGCTGTTTGCAATGTAGGAGTTGTGATGTCGATGGTGATGTCCAACATGTGGCTGATGATAATTATCTTTTGCCTCCTACGTCTCATGTAATTTGGGATGATGTAACTCAGAAAGAAAGGAGGAGAAAGGAGAGATTAAGAAATTGCGAAAATGAAAAAAGGAAGAAATAAAAACAGTACGTATAAAATATGAGGTGAGAACAATGAGTGAGTTTATCACAATACTGCTAAGGAACGGGAAACGGCAATGGGAAGGTAAAATGGAATAGGGAAATAACAGAAGTATAGAAAGGAGAAATGTATAGAACCCAAAAAAGAATAAAGAAAGAAATAGGATAAAGAATATAGGAAATATAAAGAAGAAATATAAGAAACATAAACGGAAAAAGAATAGAGGAAATGGAAGAAAAATTAAAAAAACAAAAACAAAACAAAACAAAACAAGCAGAATGAGTCAGTAGCGATGTCTAGGGTGGAACTTCAGACAGCTTTATTAGAGTCCCTGGTCGCTGCACCTTACTTCATCTTGACTCCTTCTTCCCTTGTCATTTTCTTGGTGTAATAGTGTGAAGAAAGAAAATAGAGAGGATAATAAGGAAGGAGGGAAAAATGGAGAGAGAAACAGGAGAGTAATAATGAAAAAGGAAATTAGAAAAAAAAATGGAGAGAACAATAAGAAAAGAAAAAGAGATAAGAATAAAAAAAGACTTAACGAAACTGGCAAAAAATAAAAAGTGAAATAAAGGCTAATGAAACAACAAAAACGAGAAAGAAGGAACGTAAGGTATAAATGGCAAGGATGTTAACTTGGTACGTACGTACACTAATCAATGGTCGCTCCATCTTACTTCATCTCTCCTACTTCCTCTCTTGTGCCTTGTAATGCTGAATATTGAGAAGACGGGAGGTTATAGAACCAATAAAGATAAGCAGAGACAAAAAAAAGGCAGGAAAAATGCAAAAAGAAAGTGACAAGGAAAAAAAGGGAAAAGAAAGTGCGGAAAAACTAAGAACAAAATCAAAATAAAAAAATAGGGTTTAAAAAGAAAAAAAAAGAAAAATAAGAGAAAAAAATGGGATAGTGAATTAGAAATATGAAACACATGAACGCAAAAAAGGAAGCCGTGAAAAGACTAACAAGTGATCCCAGCCACAACAAACCTCGCCTGACAGCAGTTATTTTATTGTTGTTAAATACTGACTCGTTTCTGTCATGTAGTGTCAGTGCACAATTAACCCATTTGCTCTCAGCGTCCTGAATATAGGTTGGAACTGGGCATTTTCAAAAGTTAATAAAGGAGGGAACTCCGGCGTAGGGACCGGGAAGCTTCTCGAGTATGAGCCGATAGGCGGAGGGCAGTACACTTAGTACCCTTCCAACAAAATCCCACACACAGGAACCCTGGGAGTTAATGGGTTAAAGTCTAAGGTAATGACGCAAATGTTTTCAAGTTAAGTCCTCTGAAAATCCTTGATCTTGCCTTTGACCTTTCAAGGTCACTCAAGGTCATGCTTCCAAATGATAACCAATATGGGATTACCTGTATGTTGATAATGGTAAATATCTCTCTATCTTCAACGAGTTTCGAGTTATAGACCTCTCAATAACCTGGTCAACAGCCAAAATGGTTCTGACATTCTCACCTATTCCTAACTAAATTGTTACCCCCAATTTCTAAACTGACCCTATAATTTAGCTATCATGCGACTTTGACGTGCTATATCATAAGTGAGGGAAAATTCCATGAAACATGCAAATTCGTCAAATAAGCATCAGTAAGTCTATAAATTGTTACAAAATAATATACATACTTACTTAGTCTTTAATTCATAACATATACCAGGCACAAACCGATATATATATATATATATATATATATATATATATATATATATATATATATATATATATATATATATATATATATATATATATATATATATATATAAACAAAACATTATGATATGACTTTTGTACATTACAAGTGCCCCAGCATTTTGCGTTTGTAGGAGCAATAATATTACTCTCACGCTGTAAAGTCCAACAATAGTCGCTCATCATGTTTGGATTGAATCGTCCTGGATATCGGCTCTCCATTATGACCATATCGTGGTGAAACCTTTCTCCACGTTCATCACTGACATTGCAAAGAATAAATAGAAATAAGTCCAAGTGAGAATGGAAGAAATTTATCTTGATCGAAATTCGAGCACCGAGTGCATAGTAACTCTTCAAAATCTTCTCCTCAAGCTCCTCATAAATCGATGCTCGAAAATTTCCTAGGAAATTCTTGGTAAGAACCATGAAGCTCTCCCAAGCAGCCCTTTTGCAGCTTAGATAAGCTCTTTACAAAATCCTGATCGTTGAGTATAAGATGAATTTGAGGGACAGTTGAATAAAACCTGCCTTTACTTTGGCCTCAGATGCAATACCTTGGAACTTCGTTAGCAAGCAGTGGAAGCCAGGACCATCTTGATCCACGGCCTTCGCAAAGTTGTTCACCAAAGTTTCAAATGAAGTGGAGGCAAGAGTACCTTTTCATGGTCAGCAAGAGGTTTATTAAGACAGTTGAACCATCCAGTCATATTTTTCGGTCACACTGGGCATTCCTTTTATTTGTAATGCTTAGCGTCTGCTCTGCTGTCCCATGAACAGAGAAAACACATGTGCTTTGTGTAACCTTGCTAAAGTCCTAGAAGCAAGCAGATCACTTTCAGGTCCCCACAGATGCTACATTGATAAGTTTTGTAGCCAATAGCGGTCAACATTTTACTCATAGTTTCATAACTTTCATTCACTCCATGGGCATGCACAACTGGAACAGAAGGAAGCTCATTTCCTTTATGGAGAAGGACTGCCTTCAGTGCATTCTTCCCAGAGTCTATGAACAACCGCCATATTCCTTTTTGATAAGGACGAGACTAACAAAGCTGTTGCATTAACGATACAACATCACAACAGTAACAAAGCATGTCATCCACTTAAAGTACATTCAGAGCTTTTCATGTCTATGATGGAAGGTGGTGGTACAAACTCCACCTTGTTGCATGTTCCATTGCTTGAGTCGAGATCTAAGGAAATATTTTTTCTCATTGGGATAGTTAAGGTCTCTTATAAGGTCATGCAGCTCTACATGACTGATGAAATGTAGCTTCTTGCTCTCTAAATCTTCTTGAAAGTCGGCATCCATGCAACACTCCTCCTCACTAGATTCTGATTCACTTGTGGTACTTAATGGAGGATGTAGAACTGGAAGCTCAGGGCCATGGGGTGCATGCCTTAGGGAAGGTACGTAAGGATACCTGATCTTGGACAGAGTTTTCACTGAATTCCCTCTGGTGTTAGCGAGGCAAAAGTAGCGGTCAGGACAGTGATAATTTGGTTCATGCCAAACCATTGGTACAGTGAAAGGCATACCTGATGGCCTTTTCATGTGGTTTACACCGAGCTTTCATGCAATGTGGGGTGCCCACTTCTTGTCTTGATTGCCATCAGGACATTTGAAGTAATGTTTGTAAGCACTTTTAACATTCCTTGTAATTGGTCTCAGGCTTTAAAGTTAGAGATCGCACAGATGTGGCAGAAAGAGTGTGATGCATTCATACAGTTGCGGTGCTTCATTGCTTTCCAACACAGATCAAGGCACTGTAACAGTAAAGAAAAGCTGAAATAGAATAACAGCGAATATAAGATTACCATTACATACATTGGTGTAAAAAACAAAAAAAAAAAATGATCTGCTTGATGGTGGGAAAATTTTACTCGACTTTCGGCTGTGACTGATTCGCTTTGAGTTGCTAAATATCTTATGATTCAGGACTTAACTGAAGCTGATATAACCGACACAATTAGTAGCTGAATGCAACATTGCAAGGTATATCTATCTCAGTGATTGGAGAAGAGTCGCATTTTCCAACACACGAGCAGATTTTCCTATGGTATAATATTGTTCTCGAAAACTGGACGTGCTGACGAAAATTGGATATCATATTCGAAATTTACAGGTTAATGTTGCTTAGAAACACCTAAAAATATACTAGAACCATAACACTTTAGAACTTTGTCGACCAGTGATTATCTGAAACATAACGATGTTATTTGGACATCTTGCATTCGCCGGTGTAGAGTTCAAATCTGATTCCCTCACTGATAGTGACTCCTTGCGTTCATTGTGCATGCGCCATTGGCTGCCAGACGTACGACTCATTCGCAGCAGAAGCTCTGCGGAGAGAAGAACTAGCGGGATGATTGGTTATCTCGTACGTCAGGGAGTCAGATTTGAACTCTACAGCGGCAAGAACCACACCAACATAACCACAAACACAACAGTGAAAGAATGGAACGAAAGAAAAATATAAGTTCCCGTGAATCAGTGCTATTTATTAGCCTTGCTGGGTGGGTCTGCCTAACACCGCTCCCTTTCCCACCGTCAAATTGGGGCTGTGTTTTGACTGTACGATTCATTTTACCAGGAAGTGGTGGAACAATATGTAAAAGACAAGAGAGGGCGAGGATAAAGAAATCTAACATATAAGACAGTCAGAAAAGAAAGCTGGTGGGCGCGCCTCAGCGCTACATTGTCAGGGTTTTATTTTTTTTAGTTGTTCTTCTGTGCAAAAATTTACCGCCTGAGGGTATTACGTATTCAGGTCTCGTGTACTTTACCCCGTCACTACGATGGGTCAGCCGTAAGTTGAATAAAAATCATCTGGAAGTTCGGTAGCTGTTATTAAATATTAAGTCCCTCAGCAGGAGAAGTTAACCGCTTTCACAACCAGGTCCCAAATGTTATTTCTTATTTATAAATTTTTTCCCCACCTAATGAATTTATTAAGTCCGCACAGTGCTTCTGTAGTAAAAGAGATAAAGGAGGCTGTACCTAACTCCTCTAAGTTGGAGTCTCTACCCAGGTGAATAAAAAATCACCAAATAGCAAGAATAAACTTGAAGAACACTTCACTGCATTGAGAGAATTATAATTTATTTTTTAGACCTTTCTTATAACTAAGAATGTATATATGTTACACACACACACACACACACACACACACACACACACACACACACACACACACACACACATAGATAGATAGATAGATAGTTAGTGGAGTGCTTGCACACACCTGACATGGAGCCAGAAAGTGTAATTGCAGGTAACGATGATAGGTAGGGCCTATTTTGGGTGGCACTGGAGGCTGAAGGATCTGTGTTTCTGTCTTATATTCTGCATTACACTTGTGTTTCCTCTACTACGTTTGCGAGGTAAATTATGTCGGTATTTTATATTTATACATCCATCCATCCATCCATTATCCAATCCTACATTGCCCCATGAGGAGCATAGGAGCCCGGGGCTAGGCAGTTGGTCCGGACATTTAAGATGAGAGTGACCAGCCTCACTCATCCCTGAGTGGCGTAACATGAGCGATCAACCCCAACCATCCCTTGGATATAAACCTTCACCGACTCAATCCGATTGGAGCGCAATAATTACCCACTAAACCACCAGGCGCCAAAATTTGGTTATATGGTTACCATTCAGTCCCCATTCATTCACACCAGGTTTACTCACATCCTTTACATCCATTCAGGTCGACTCCAGTCCATTCAGCTCAACATGAATTCTTCAAGTAATTTCAAGTCCAATCAGAACTAATTTTATTAAATTGGGCCCAATCACATGTCAGTTTCATGTTCATCTAAGCAGTTTTAGAATCATTCAGGCCACTTGAGACTATTTAGACAATTTCAGCCTAATCAGATAATTTTAGTCCATTCAGTCCACTTCAGTTCATGCAGGCCACTTCAGGACCATCACACCCATTGCCTCACCGGCCACCACCATCTCAGCCCATTGCCTTCACCCACTTCTCGCCCCTTTGATTGTCACGGGGAGAGGCAGAGATGCTGGTGGATGATGGGGCAGGGTGGCAGTAGTGGTGGGTGATGTGGCTGTGGCAACTACTACGACATACATACCTGCAAACAAGAATAATTTCTATTTATCTATCTATCTGTTACCGGACGCCTTAATCCTGTAAGGGGTGGCCACAAACAAATCGCCTCCATGTCGCCCTGTCCCCTACCATTCACTGCCCTGCTCCCAGCTCACATCCCCCTCTCTCACATACCTCTCCACTCCATCCCTTCATCTCATCCTTGGCCTCCTCCTCCCTCTCACCTCCTCCACCTCACTCACATAAACTCTCCTTGTCAGTCTCTCACTCTCCATCCTCTCCACATGGCCAAACAACCTCAGTGTGTTTCTCCTAACGTTTCCTATCACATCCGCATCAACACCACAACGCTCCTCACTTCCTCATTTGTCAGTCTGTCTCTCCATGTGACTCCACAGGCTCCTCTCAAATAACTTATTTCCACTGCTCTCACTCTCGACTTGTGTCCCTCCAACAACGTCCTATCTTCACTCCCATACATTAGAGTTGGTATCACAATACTGTCATGCAATAACTTTTTCACTTCCATACTCATTTCCATGTTTCTTATCACTGCTTTCAAGGAACCAGCAACCTTTCTTCCCGATATAGCCTCTCAAGCACTTCACCCTCTAAACTTCCATCCTTTCTCATCACACTAACCAGGTACTTTAATGCACTCACGTTTTCCATTTCCTCCTCATCCAACCTTGCTGTACATTCGCTGACTTCATTTCTCTCGAAGACCATAATCTAACTCTTCCCTACATTCACCTTTAGATTCCATTTCTTAAACACTCTCCCAATCTCATCCACCAAGCCCTGAAGCTCCCCTTCGTCTTCACTCAACAACACAGTATCATCTGCAAACAACAGTACAGAGAGTTCTCACACTCTCCTCTCTCATTAGGGCCGCTCCAACATTCACTGACCTACCTTCTATCTCTTTCATGACCCCATCCATATAGAGACTGAACAGCCATGGAGACATGACACATCCCTGTTTCAGTCCGACCTTCAAATAGAAAAATTCACTCAGTTCACTATCCACATGCACTGCAGCCTTAGCCCCCTCATACATGTTCTTCACGGCATTCAGCAACTTCCCATCTACACCATATATTCTTAATACTTTCCACAATCCTTGTCTATCCACCCTGTCATATGCTTTCTTCAAATCCATGAAGGCCGCATACATCTTCTTTCCCTTCTCTAGAAACTTTTCCACTAAAGATCTAAGAATGAATATCTGATCTACACAACCTTCCTGTTTCTAAAACCTCTCTGTTCTTCTCCAACTAATTCCTCAGTTAGTTCCCTAACTCTGTCAATAAGTATCTCGCAATATACTTTTCCTATTACACTAAGAAGACAAATGCCCCTATGATTACCACACATTTCTTTTTTCCCTTTTCCTTTGTACAGGGGAATAATTATACCTGACTTCCAATCCTCCGGGACTCTACCTTCCTCCCAGGCAATCTACACATCTTCCTCATCCATTCATCTACTATCTCTCCCCCATGCATCAGCATTTCACCACACACTCCATCAGTTCCTGGGGCTTTCCCCATTTTGACTTTCTTCATTGCTTCCACAACTTCCATCCTACTTATTTCTTCCTCTCTACTCACCTCCCTCCTTCTCCCAGCCATTCCCCAGCCACTTATACTCGCATTACTTTCATTCTCTATGTTCAACAACTCCTTAAAGTGTTCTCTCCATCTGCTCACTTTTTCTTCCTTCTCCACTAGTAATCTACCATTTTTATCTTTCACTCCCGACTAATTCTTTGACACCTTGTCTAACTCTCTTTATCTCCTTCTAGAACATTTTCTTACATTCCTCCACTTTACACTCAAATTCCTTCCAAATTAGTCATCCACTCCCATTTTACTCTCTCTTACTAATCTTTGTGGTAGGTGGGGGGCGCCCATCATCCACCCACTTAGTGGAGTGGTACTCTGTTATTAGGGTAGCTCTACACTGAGTGGCAAGCCAAATGATTTCCTTTAAACCAGGAAATCATTTACAACGCTGGGTGGTAACCTTAAAACCAACCAACATGTGTTCCCTACGTGACAGCAAGTGGGTTGGCAGAGGGTTAGTGCCCCTCCACGGAAAACAACTAAAAATACGAACAAGAAGCCTCGGACCAAGACTGACCAACAGGTGACGACTAACGACCAAATAAAGGACATGGTACGGATTACGACATGGAATGTAGGCGGTGCAAATGATGAGGTGAAAGAGAAAGAGATTGTCCAGGTGCTTAAGGGAGTAAAAGAGGATGTATGTGGATTAAATGAAACTAAATGAAGAGGGGAGAATAGGAGAGAATGGGAGTATGGATGGGGTATATGCGCAGGAGTAGGTGAGAACGAGAGGGCAAAGGAAGGTGTGTGTATTGTTGTGAGTAACAGATGGAAGGAGGATATAAGAGAGTATGGATCAACTTGCTCAAGGACTGTGTGGGTAAGATTGAAAGTTGGACTACAAATGTGGGCGACTGTGTATGTGTATGCACCAAAGCAATATCGTGCATGCAGGGTGAGAGAAGAGTTCTGGACAAATGTGGAAGCGTGCATGGAAAAGTTTGAAAGGAATGAGAGAGAGTTTTTGATTGGAGATATGAATGGGAAAACAGGGAATGTGAAGGTGGATGGAGTAGTTGGTGAGTGGGGTGTGCCTGCAGAGATGGAAGAGAATGGCATTGCTTTAGTGGACATTTGTGTGGGGAGGGGGTTGGTGATAGCCAATACCCTCTTCAAGCACAAGATGATTCACAGGTATACATGGCGAGTGATGACAAAGGTGGGTGGTAAAGTGAATGAACGGTAGGTAACGATCGCTTATGTGTGTGTGTGGATGATAGGATGAGAAGGTGTGTAATGGATGCAAGAGCATATAGAGGTTGGGGGAGTGGACTTTCTGACCACCACCAGAATGAAGGTCCAAATGAAATGGAGGAAAAGAAAAAGGGAAGGACAGGAGGAAGTAGTTCATAGAAAGAGGGTAGAAAGGTTACAAGAGGATGGAAAAAAGGCAGAATATAGGAGTGAAGTGGAGGGGCGACTGGGTAAATACGGACTGGAGCAGATGGGGGACGTGGAAGGTGTGTGAAAGATATTCACAGAAGAAATCTGTGCAGCATGTGAGTTGGTGTGTGGGGTGAAGAGAAGATGAAAGGGAGTGCAGGGAACAGCATGGTGGAATGAAGAGGTGAGACAGGCTGGGGGACAAAAGAAGAAAGCATATAACAAGTGGATGAGAAACAAAGGTGTGGAAAAAGTTGAGAGACGGAAGAGAGAGTTATTTGTAGAAAAGAAGAATAATTTCATTATTGTTATGAATGGAGAGTGAATTGGAGAATAAATTGGGGTTATTTTGTTGTTGATGGTTTATGAGTTATGGTAATGGACATGGAGAGTGATGAGTGAATTTTTCAGTTGTTGTTGTTGTTTTTACCCCAGACTCATTCGCTGTGAACCCAGTGGACTGAAATAAATCGGCGACTTAGCCGATGTTTTTTTATTGAATTAATATTGAATGGCTGCTTGCACTGTGACGGTGTGGTGCATGTGGTAAGTACTGTAAATGTGATGTGGTGTGGGGGCTGCGTTGTGGTGTGGGCAAAGTGGATTGTTTGTGGGCTATTTTTTGTGTTGGTACGAGTATTGTAGGAGGAAAGGGTGATGGCAGTATTTCAGTCTGGCTAAGTGTACTGGTGTGTTTATGCGTAGCAAAGATTCAGAGAGGTTAATTTCTGATCGTGGCTCTTGAAAGATGCTGGAGCTTTTGGATGGCTGTAATGCCTATCAGTTTGTGAACTGTACTGGTCATAGACCAGTCACAGGCAGCAAAGTCCCACCCAGACGGTCACAAACCGATCATATGTCAGCAAAGTCCCACCCAGACGGTCATAGACCAGTCACAGGTCAGCAAGTCCCACCCAGACGGTCATAGACCAGTCACAGGTCAGCAAGTCCCACCCAGACGGTCATAGACCAGTCACAGGTCAGCAAGTCCCACCCAGACGGTCGTAGACCAGTCACAGGTCAGCAAGTCCCACCCGCACGGCCAGATGACCAATGACGGGTCAGCAAGTGCCACTCTGGCACCAAAATTTAATACAACGGAAGGTATATTTAAGCGTCTAATTCTGCAACAATTTTATTAATAAATTAGAAACTGTGAGGATTCGAACCAGCGCTGGTAAGTACGTGGATACAGCAGCTTACCGACTGAGCTATCCAGCCACCCAAAATTTAATACAACGGAAGCTGTATTTAAGCGTCTAATTCCACAAGATTTTTATTATTAAAGGTAATAACAGTCTGGGATTCGATCCGGGAACAGTAAATTTTCAATCCAGCACTTCACCCATCATGCCACCCGGTCAGTGGAAATTTACAGAAATTTCAAAACTGCTTATAAACTCGCTATTTACGTTCTTCCGTTTCCACACATTTATCGTGATATGATCGGTACAGAACTAATAAAATGCCAGTGTCTGTGTGCGGCGGGGTGTAGTAAACGTACTGGACAATAAAGCGATGGTTGTTTTGACTGACGATGTGATGTGCTTGCTAATAAAACGTTAGAATAATTTTCAGGACCTGTGACCAGTGAAAGAAATGAGAGGTAACTGCAATTAGAATGTGAAGAGTACAGTTTTACTCACGGTTCTGAGTTAAGAAAAAGAAATCTTAGTGGATATGTACCCCCACCTTGCCTTGCGTAGCAGGTAATTGCTGGCTGCCTGCCGTGGGAGCGGGAAAAGGGGAGGATGGGAATGTCTCAGTGTGTAAATAAAGACAGACTGTGGTTGTGAGAATATCCACGTATGTAAGCAGTTATGGAGGCATTTACGAAACTATAATGAGGAGCCTGGCTGCCGTATCTTTAGTTAACCACTTCACTGCAATGAAGGAATTATATCCTTGTTTTCTTCAAACACCTATAAGCAATTTCGGAGAAACTTTTCACGCTGTCGAGGTGAGATGTGTCCTTTATGACCACTTTACTATGAGACGTCCTCCTTGAGGTGAATAAACTTGGCCTGACATTGTAAGATTTAACTAAGAACACATGTGTTCCTATCAAGTCATTCGGTCTCGGAACACTTGGAAGGTAGAGACTATTACATCCACTGCCAAGTTTATAAT
The DNA here is from genome assembly GCF_032717465.1 of Coenobita brevimanus. Taxonomy (NCBI): domain Eukaryota; kingdom Metazoa; phylum Arthropoda; class Malacostraca; order Decapoda; family Coenobitidae; genus Coenobita; species Coenobita brevimanus. The sequence continues at coordinate 32,564,051 of NC_136967.1, forward strand.
GGGCGTCATTCCTGTGACGTGCGTTTCTGTTCATGGAAGTAAACACAGATTGTTCTGCGATAATGTAGTTTCAACACACCACTGGTCATGCAAAAGGCCCGATGTAAATATAAAGAAATGTGAAAACCGTATTTATATAACTAAATTTCAGCGTCCTTCACTTTAAACATATATAGTAAAATCAGGGATACTAAACTATGGATGAGAGTAAACCTTTACTTGTAGTTTTTTTTTTTTTTTTGACCAGGAAGAAGGAACCAAAGGCCGAGAGCCCGCAATAACTGTTCCTTCCAACAGAAAAACAAAATACAAGAGAGAGCCAAATTCAAGATCCGATCATCTCGAGTTGCCTGGACACACTGCGTTTGAAAGACTGAAGATCATAGCTAGCAGGAAATACAGACAGAGGGAGACAGTTCCAGAGCTGACCTGTTGCATAAATGAAGGACTGGGAGTATCGGTTAACTCTTGCATTAGAGAGCTGGAAAGAAAAGGGATGAGAGTTTGCTGCTAGACGGGTGCTACGCGCCCGTCGTAGAGGTGGAGGAATGCATGCAGACAGTTCAGAGGAGAAGTGACCATTGAAGTAGTGATAGAAAAGAGATAAAAATGCAACAGTGCGGCGAAAAGACAGAGGTTGAAGGGAGCCAGTAAGAAGAGGAGAGTTGATGACACGAAAAGCCTTTGACTCCATCCTATGGAAAAGAGCTGTATGTGGGGAGCCCCCCCACACATGAGAGTTGTACTCCACACAGGGGCGGATAACACCCCTGCATAGAGTCAACAATTGCGCGATGGAAAGAGGTGGTGAAAGAACCTTGGTGCAGTGAAAGAAATGAGAGCCAGATATAACCAGAATATGGAGAGAACGCATCAGCTTCCGGTATGCGGCCAAAAAATTAAATAGATAAATAAATAATAATAACCTACAAACCCAGACCTTGAGGTGCGTGGTGGGTGGTGTCTGTCGTCCCGCCATGTACGGGAGGGACGCCACGCCTGTTGGCATTCATTGTATCTTCACACGGTTACATTGTACAATATGTAATGTACAATATGTTCATTACATATTGAGCAATACATCATCATCCAAAAGTTTTCAGTTTAGGAAATTATCTCAACATTCTGTACGGCATATACTAAAACATACTTGGGAGAGGCGGTGGCTCAATCGGTAGAGAGGTGGCCTGCAGTCCTACCGGACTCAGGTTCAAATCCTCGCTGGGGCAGAGAACAGTTTAAGGATTTGAATTTCATAGAGTCAGTCTTTACTGATCTGCTAGAAGACCCTCCGACATGTCGTAAAAATACCTCCGCTGATACCAGTACACTAGTCCTGTATAAGACAGCCCTAGCATGTATTCAATATGGACGGTGGGTGTTAGCGCCGAAGTGGTGACATGTGGAGGTGTATGGTATGTAGGAAGACTACTGAGCCTTGGGAGCAGGCTGTGAAGCCTATGCCCAGAGTCGGAAACAAAAAAACAAAAACAAAAATAGCAAAATACTTAAATGGGTGCAACGATGGGGCGGGTGAGGTATTTTTCATAGTTAGGGGTGAGAATATGGGTGTGGTTAGCAGACATGTTTGGTGGACTGAGTCAAGATGGTGGTGGATGGTGTGGCAGAGTCGGAGGAGTACAGTCGGCCTAAGAAGTGACGGCGGAGTATCCAGAAGTTTTCGGTCAGCGATAGTGCACATACTCTTGCTTATATCTCTACGTAAAATTGTTACCAAAAAAATAAATCAATGTCAAGGTACCTATATATTTCAAAATTGTAGGAAGCAGTTCGTTAGTTACGATAATAGGAAATCCTAAACGGAACTAATTGAAATTTCACAACTATCGCTCAGGGACAGTCAGGAATAATTTGTGGAGTTCAAATCTAGTATGGTAAAAAGCAATAATTTTTTAGCAGCGTAAGACTGAACAAAAGGGAGCTTCAATAAAGAATTAAAATTAAAATTACTAATTATTATTCATAAAATAATTTTCGTTACAATACTAGGGAATAATTTAGTCATTTATTTCCGTTTCCAATGTCTCCATGCACGACGACAGAAAGCGGGAAGGCGGAGTAAGCCAGTAAGCTATTTTAAATGTTTCGATCAACACGCACGAAAGGAGATAACATTTACTCAAAGACATGCAGTTATTTCACTGCCTTTGGCCAGTTTTCCATTACGAAAAATCTCTGATTTATTTAATATAAGCCTGAGGGCTATCTGTGAAGGAAGTAAAAAAAATAAATAAACCTCGAAATTTGCCTAGAGACGGAACTCCTTAGAGAATGCTAACGTTTGTCGTAGTCTGATAGGCTATCCTCAGTGCATAATGGATTAGCAAGAGTAATAAAATAACTGAGTTCAAAACTTCCAGATCAGCATTTTCTGTTCAGCAGGACATTACAGTTTATTTTAAAAGACAGATAAGATTAAAAGATGGAGTAAAAATTGCGTGCTTTTGCATTGCAAGAGTTTATGAACTCATGTTTTGGTCCTGCTTATTGCCTAGTGTAAGAGAAAAAGGCTGAATCTGTCATACCTCCTTACAAAAAAAAAAAAAATGCATCAATTGAGAAAAAAATTGCTAATCATAATTATTATTGGCGAGAGGAAGACGGAATAAAAAGGCAGTATGGTCTTGCTGCTACCGCAGGTAGGGCATCATTACGAAGAATAATTTCTTTGTTATGGCATCCTTATTGTTGCTGTGTCATCAACATAGCATCTGAAAATAATGCAGTGTATTGCAGTCACAAGAATTTTCCTTAACTGGTCTTCAAAACTAGAGCATCTGTATTTGAAATCAGGAACACGGAGTAATAGGCCTACTGCCCACCGCGCGCGGAGTAATACATTTCACATTCATTCAAATCGGGAAAGGTAACTATTAACTTTAATATATCACTGCCTCCTGTTATTCATTTTACATCATTCTTAGCGCGATATAATATACTGTATATTTTATTTGATGTCGTGATGAATGCATTGACTGTTTACGTTATATTCTCAGTTGTCATTGAACGTATGGCAGTGCAGAGTGACCGAAGCAATCTGAAACTCTGCCATCACTTCTTGGGCCGCCTGTACACCCTGTGAAGATGGGTAATGTATGAAGGGAGGCTTTGGCAGTCAGGTGTAAGCCACAGATCTGTATTATACGTATGTGAGGGAGTGAGGTTAAAGAAAGTGTGATGGTGTGGTGTAGACGAGTGGTCGGGACGGGCTGTGATGATCGTGTAAGGTGGGGCAAGGCGTAGTAAATCACTCTGTGAAAATGAGCGTTGAAGATTGTCCAGTATGGGAGTGATGGTGTTATTTCAGTTTTCACGCAAACACGACCACAACAACAACAACAACAACAACAATAATGGTTTGGCCATGTGGAGAGGATGGAGGGTGAAAGACTGACGAAGAGAGTGTATGTGAGTGAGGTGGAGGGGGGAAGAGGGAGGGGGAGGCCGAAGATGAGATGGAGGGATGGGGTGGAGAGGTATATATATGAGAGAGGGGGGTGTGAGTTGGGAGCAGGGCTGTGAAATGGCGGGGGACAGGGCGACTTGGAGGCGATTTGTTTGTGGCCACCCCAAACGGGATTGAGGCGTCTGGCAATAGATAATAATAATAATAATAATAATAATAATAATAATAAAAAGAATAAGCACACGGCCGCTGCTATCGCATACCTGTGTCTCAAGTCGCTGCACAGACATCTTTAAAGAGAGAGGTGGGGAAGTGATGTAAGACGGGAGGGGGGGAGGGGGGACGGTCGTGGTGCGAAAGGAGATACACAGGCTGAAAATCAGATAACGCAGGTAAAAAGACAAGAAGGGACGTAAGTAGGCAAGTAAACAGGCAGATATGACAGAAGGGAGGCAGGGAAAAAATAGCGAGACAGAAAAGAAAAGGACAGGCAAGCAGACAGGTAGGTAGGTATGTAGCAGAAAGGTAGATAAGCAAGAAAGAGAAGAAAGCGATAACTGCAAATTAAAGAAAGATTCCAGCAGGTATGTAGGGAGAGAGATAGGGTGAGGCGGGTGGTATGAGGCGGCAAGGAAGAGACATGCAAGAAAATATACTGACTAGAACTCTGGTGGATGGCAGGAAGGGAGGCAGGGCAGGCAGAGATCAGGGTCACGGAGAGGCAGAGAGGAGGCACGATTGACTGAAGCAAAGAGCAGGCAAGTAATGCCCCAGTCACACCGCAGGTACGACTTGTCGCAAACCTCAAAATCGCGAGACCAGTCCCCGACCGTGGAGGTCTCCGAGCAGCCGTGTCACCGATCGGCTACCTGTGGTCGTCCAGTGTCTGTCCAGCGTCCGTCCAGTGGGCGGCCGGACGGCGACCATGGCCAGGTACACACAGGTCAAGACACCGACGAGTGGCCGGCCGGTAATCGGCAGGCTGCCGACAAATGGCGGCCGGTCCGTGTCCTGTCGCAGTTTAGACCGCGACCTCTAGATCGCCACTAGACCGACACCGGCCGCAGGTTGGCCGGCAACTGGCCTCGGTCCAGCCCATCACTTGTTGCTCGACCAATCGCCGGCTGGACGGCGGCCGGACTTCAACCACCACCCTGGACAGGAGGCTTGTGGTCGCCAGCCGCCGCAGTCCAGTCGTCGCCTTGACGGAGTGCGGACGATCACCGCACAGAGCGGACGGAGACCGGCCTCCATCCGGATGGCAACCACCGCTTAAAAATCAGGTGTCACCAGCCAGTCACAGTCCGTAAGCCGGCCAGACGCAGTCCAGCCACCCACCGGGCGGCTTCTGTGCCAAGACATCAGTGGTCGCTGGGAGGTTTTTCGTGCAGCACGAAAAACCTCGCGACGAGTTTTTGGTCGCCATGGTGGCCTGCGGCTAGACCGAGACATATGAAGACCAGTCGTAAACCTCACCAAAACCACCCACAACTTGCAGGTCGCGGGTGGTTTGCGATAAGTCGTACCTGCAGTGTGACTGGGACCTAAGGCAAAGATATGGGGCTTCATTCACAGGATCTCAGTAACTTAACCATATCCTCCTTTTAATTCAGATTTATTTAAAACTTTGGCCTGGTAGACAGTCCGGATGATAAGGAACTACACAACATTTGCCATTAACAATGATGACAAACTATCTGTATTTATACTAGTCTTTTGACGAGAGAGCACTCACAACTGTTCAAGGCACATTTTATAATTTCCCACTTCCTAAACCATCCTCTTATACACCTCTAAGCCACCTTCTTATATCCTTCTAAGCCACCTTCTTACATCCTTCCAGGCCACCCTACTACATTCCTCTAAGCAACCCTCTTACATCCATCAAAGCCACCATCTTACACCCTAATAAGCCACCTTGTCACGCCTCTCTAAGCCACTTTCTTATACCCCTATAACCCACTCCCTTACACCCCTGCAGCACACTCCCTTACATCCCTCTAAGCCACCTTCTACAAAAGTTTTTTTCTTAGCAGGAACACAGCCTCTTTTAACAATATATTGAAAACTCTACTGAGGCGGTGCACAGCTAGTCCACTAATATTTCATTACACACACACACACACACACACACACACACACACACACACACACACACACACACACACTGTGTTCGTCCATAACGCCAGTGACACTGCAGTAAATTTTCCAATGCAGTGACTGTGTCGTGGCAGTTTATTGCTGCAGTAACTCTGGCCCCGTCGGAGGGAAGAACCGGCATCGTTGACTCACTGATTACCAATATTGTAGTTAAGACCAGAGCCAACCGGGATTTATGGGGTTGACAGTGATTAAATAAAGACAATATTATTGAATCAGGGACCAAATTTATAAGCTTTCGTAAGTTTAATTTGTGTTTGGAACTGCTTGTATATACGTTTGCCTTTACATATACAGCAGCCAAAAACTTCACAACCAAATATTAATGTACATATTTGAGTAATATTATGAAAAAAGACGATCTATGATACAAGTTTATTTCTACGAAGACATGCTAATTCATTAATTTGGTACACGCCACAGGGAGTCTTATGATGATGATCGGTTGTCAAAGTGAACTATGTAAACAGTTGGCTAAGCATCACAGTAATTACCATCACTGTGATTACGATGAAACTCAGTCAGGATTTACGGGTAGCTGTGTAGGATTTACACGGTCTCTGTTCTGTGTTATATGACAGGCTCTGTAGCTCCTATTTATTAGCAATTTATTTACATTACACACACACACACACACACACACACACGTGATGTGCAGTTTCTACCTATGTTGTCCTGTATCTTGGTCAGTTCAGTGAACTGGTTGATATGGTTTTATCTTCGCAGTATTTTACGTACGAGATGAAAAATTGTTCCCAACCTTGTCCTCCTTCTTCTCTCTCTCTCTCTCTCTCTCTCTCTCTCTCTCTCTCTCTCTCTCTCTCTCTCTCTCTCTCTCTCTCTCTCTCTCTCCACCTACTTGTGCCTTTCTTTCCCTGCAACCAGTTCACACTAACACAGTCTTATTGTGTGCTGTTGCCATTATTTCAGTGCATATTTCTGGATCCCTCCTGCCCCAGATAAAATATGTGGGTGACAGGGTTATGTTGAGCATGATGATGGTGGTGGCGGGCTTTATGCTATGTTGATATTTATAGCTGGGAAAGTTGTGATGATGATGATGATGATGATGATGATGCAACGAAATTTGTAAAGCTGTAACTCGATTAACCCGATGGTGCTCACTTCACATATATCAAAGGGAGTTGTTATAAAAACTTCGGCGGAACTATTTTTCCTGATATTCATCTAGATAATTTCATAGTCGTTAACTACAGCTATGGACTTACTGAACAGAATCTGAGAGTCTTGTGTCACAGCCGTATTATCGTGATTTAAGGAGGCTCCCCAACACCTCTTCCTTAGTGATATATTTTCCCTATCTCACTTGTACATTTTCCGTAGTCCTTGTGTATCTTTCTAATAAATCTAAATATATCATAAATATTATAGAAACGAATATTAACTGGCAGTATAACAAAAAAAAAAAAAAAAAAGAGGGGGGAAGGGGGTGGTGGTGGTAGCGATCCTCTTCAGTCCAAGAGAACTGGACTCAGAGTCACAAGTGTTGTGGAATACAGTAGCCTGGCCCAGGGACCCAGTGAACCGAAGGAGGTAATATGGAATTGCAGGTTGTACTATAACCAGATGGTAATTATATTCCCGTTCCGAAAGAATGGCAGCACGGACAGAAAATAAAGACAAATATATTCTAAGAGAATAAGTAATAAAGATCTTAAGTTTTACACAAGGGTTTAAGATCAAGGCAAGTTCCGTGGCCACAAATATAACTGAAATAAATGCTCTACAAAAGTTAATGCAAATTTTTCTCACAGGAACTGTGATAGTTTCACATCAATGATAAACAAACAAAAAGCATCACTGTAAAATTCTTTTAATTAATCACACAGATCAAATTTTAAACCAAGAAACATAAGTAATGAGTTGGTTACCATCATCATCATCATCAGCATCACCATCACAACCTTATTCCCACTTATAAGACGATTGTGATCTAAAAAAAAAAAAAAAAAAAAAGGAAAGTTAAAAACAGTATGATGTGAGAATTAATCAAGTATATGCCCAGAGAAATAGGATGAATCAAGCATCATTCAGTTCCGGGAATCCTGAATCCACCTCACTGGCATATCCATCCGCACACATTTTGGGTGTATTTTTCTTTACCGATACTCTTCAGCTTTGACACTAGTTATTACTCCCACCTCACACCAATCTGCTTCACACAGTTTCTGCCTTTACTGTGTGAACAGTGAACAATGAACAGTGTTGGCTTGTGCGTCGCTGCCTGACTGGGGGATATTTCATTACTTTACAGGAGGGAATTATATAAATGAAACTAAGCACGAGAAAGAGGTTTGGTTCATCACATGTGCAAGCAGCAGGAATATAAGTATATTGCACACATAAGTTTTTTTTTTTCCATCACTTCAGAACGTATACTATGGGGAGAAGAAAGGAGTGACATGAGGGAAGAAGAAGAAGAAGAAGAAGAAAAAGAAGAGAGAGAGAGAGAGAGAGAGAGAGGATGGGAATATAGACAGATGAGAGGAAGAAGGTAGAGAAGAGGGACAGAAAAGAAGTGAGCAGGTAAAGTGGGAGAGAGAGGATGAAGAAGGAAGAGAGGAATAGGAGGGCAAGAGGAAGGAAGAAGGAAGAGAGAGATTAAAGAAGGAGAGAGGAGGAGGAAAAGAGAGCTTAGAGAAGGGGGTTGAGATAAGGAAAGGAGTGGGAGAGGACTGAAGGAATAAGAGAGGGAGGAAATGAGTGGACCGAATAATTAGGAATGCTTGTGGAAGGTAGGGCGTGCTGTAGGTCGATAGGTGGGCAGGTAAAGTACAAGTCACAGGTGGGGAAGGAAAACTGGGTGTGGTAAGTGGCAAGGAGTGAGTGGTATGGGTGGTGTGGAGTGAGACAGTGCTGGATGAAGGGACAGGGACATCAGTACATCCTGTGACAATTGGTGCTGCAGGCCTACTGGATTTGACCGTGTTGGTGGGATCAGAGTTATCCTTGAAGCTTGATGTAGGGGAAAAACAGAGCGGGTTGGGTTGGCTGGATTAGGTGGAACGGGCTGGGTTGGTGCTGCTTGGTAGGGCAGGGTAAATAGATTACATCCTGTGAAACTGGATTTTGTGTGATGGAGAGTTAAGGCGGTGCAAACAAATTTCTTTTGGAATTTCGCTACTTGTGTGTGTGTGTGTGTGTGTGTGTGTGTGTGTGTGTGTGTGTGTGTGTGTGTGTGTGTGTGTGTGTGTGTGTGTGTGTGCTGGGGAGGTAAAAATGGTTGGGTGGATGGGTAGAAGTGAGCGGGACGGACTAGGGTAATGATGGGTGAAGGATCGGACCCGCAACAGTATGCCATGCAGAGGCGTGTTTTGGAGGTTGACGTGTAAAGCCTGGCGTATGTTTATTTTAAGACTTTGTCCAGGTGGAAGAATACTAGAAAGAATAAGAATAAGAACGCAGTCACACCCTGCTTTTCTATACTCAGTGTTTCACGACGGAAATAAAAACAGTATATGGTGTGTTTTGATTTAAGTAGTATCTACTTGAATTTTCTTTCGCTCACCCGTTCCATTCATTTCCACTTCCGTGAACCTTTTCATAATCAGACCCTTCCCTCACATTCCTACCAGTCCACCTCTACTCCAGGGTAACTTGAGTTTCCCACTTTCCCTGCCAGTCCTTCCCTTCCCCTCCTGCAACACCTCGTTCACTCTTCCTTGCATATAAACGTCTTTTTATCATTTTATTATCACCTCACCCCCTCCTTCTTTACTCCTTCTATTTCTCGCTGCTCTGTATTCGCCCACATTTTCTTTATTCCCTGATGTTTCCGTTATCCTGTGCCTTAAGCAGAAATTTCCTGTCCAATGGCATAAACTTTCTTTATTTTCCTTCTTGCTCTGGAATTTAACTTTCCTTTTCATCATATTCACCAGGTAATGTTTTATGCCTACCATTTCCGCTGCGACAGAGTCTGCTTCTCACATTCTTGTATTAAAACTAGATTCAAAACCAACTCACGGGCGTAGCTAGAAAGTTCACAAGGGGGGGGGAGAAAGAAGTCTATAGATATTTGAAAAGGTGGAGGGAGGTGAACGAAGCGGGTCTCTGCAGCTGGGGGGTCTGGGGAGGCTCTGTGAGCCCCCCCCCCCAGGGAAATTTTTTGAAAATTATGTACTTATAGGGGATTTCTGAGTCCTATGAAAGTATGTGTTGGAATATTCAGATGATAACTCGTTATAGTGAAAATGGTGAAAAATAGAGCAAGAAAATGATTTTGGTTGAAAAAGAAGAAATTCTTTTTAATGATACTTATGGAATAAAAGAACAATAATACATATGGGAGTCTCATGTGCATTTTCCTCACCTTTAAGAGCATAATAATCTTACCTAAGTTGGCTGGAACCTGGAAATGTCAAAAATAATCTGACAAAGGATAAAAACATTTTCTTGTGTTCTAAAGGAAAGCAATATAAATATAAATATTTCTCAAACCTCTTGGTACCTCAAGACTCAAGTATCATAAAAGATATTCAGAACCACTTCCATAGTCCATACATCATCTGTAATTATATATGTGCCATGCATTGGAATGCCATCTACTTGGTTAAACCAAAAGGGTAAGCCTATAAAATATGATAATCACTTTAACTTGTCTGGTATTTTTTATTGACTTCAAAGAAAAAAATATTGTATATATATATATATATATATATATATATATATATATATATATATATATATATATATATATATATATATATATATATTTACACACATATGTGTTACCTGATTTCTACTTTGATCACAAGTAATAAAAGCTCTAGCACTCAATCGAGCTGATGGTTTTCATACTTTCAGCAGAATATTGCTTGAGAAATCATAGTTCTGATTAATTTAATTAGAAGGAAACACTCGGTTACCAAAAAATAAGATACTGTCGAACTTTAGACAAATAAATGAAGTTTCATTCATACTGGTACTCTATAATAGCTGTATCAACCAAAATAAACAAAGATTTAGTTACATGTATATGCTATCAGCAATTTTGCATGTCATGACAGTACTGTATATTAATAAAATGAGAAACACTGTGCTTTCTTTTCTCTTTGAGAACCGATCCAAAATTATGTCTGCATGACACAGACTCATCACGATTTTCTCTCTCTCTCTCTCTCTCTCTCTCTCTCTCTCTCTCTCTCTCTCTCTCTCTCTCTCTCTCTCTCGTGATTTATATGTTTATCTATTTATTTTTAAATATGTATTATTATTTTTTTAGTTCCATACGATTGTAAGACCCTCATGGGGGGGGGCCGCCTCCTCCGCCCCCCATTGTTAGTGTCAGTAATATCCCAGGGTGTGGCAGCACCACCCAGTGGCGCGGCGCCCCCCATTGTTAGTGTCAGTAATATCCCAGGGTGTGGCAGCACCACCCAGTGGCGCGGCGCCCCCCATTGTTAGTGTCAGTAATATCCCAGGGTGTGGTAGCATCACCCAGTGGCGCGGCGCCCCCCATTGTTAGTGTCAGTAATATCCCAGGGTGTGGCAGCACCACCCAGTGGCGCGGCGCCCCCCATTGTTAGTGTCAGTAATATCCCAGGGTGTGGCAGCACCACCCAGTGGCGCGGCGCCCCCCATTGTTAGTGTCAGTAATATCCCAGGGTGTGGCAGCATCACCCAGTGGCGCGGCGTCCCCCATTGTTAGTGTCAGTAATATCCCAGGGTGTGGCAGCACCACCCAGTGGCGCGGCGCCCCCCATTGTTAGTGTCAGTAATATCCCAGGGTGTGGTAGCATCACCCAGTGGCGCGGCGCCCCCCATTGTTAGTGTCAGTAATATCCCAGGGTGTGGCAGCACCACCCAGTGGCGCGGCGCCCCCCATTGTTAGTGTCAGTAATATCCCAGGGTGTGGCAGCACCACCCAGTGGCGCGGCGCCCCCCATTGTTAGTGTCAGTAATATCCCAGGGTGTGGCAGCACCACCCAGTGGCGCGGCGCCCCCCATTGTTAGTGTCAGTAATATCCCAGGGTGTGGCAGCATCACCGAGTGGCGCGGCGCCCCCCATTGTTAGTGTCAGTAATATCCCAGCGTGTGGCAGCATCACACAGTTACTGTGTTTATCAAATGATAGGGGAGCAAGTTGTTGATGGTAATATGGCCAGTTGAATGAAATACATGTGTCATGTGCTAATCAGATAATAGAGGAGTGAACTGCTGACCGTAAAATGTCCAGACTTATCCCAGTTGGGGCAAACAGTTTGAAGATTTGGATTCCATTATCCCCTTCATTCCAGTGACGTGTTTTACTGATTTACTTTAGGGTCTTGCGATGAGCTTATTCAGCTTGGGCAAACTTATTTGCGAATGGGTAATGGAAGGTTTTATTTAACCTCTCCAGTTTTAAGAATTTCTTCAGAGCTGAATGAAATAGTTTGGAGAAAAGAAGAATAAAATGGATAATACGCCACTGGACTGAATTGGATAACAATAAAGTTTTCATTTTTTTTGCAGAAAAGCCAGTTATACCACAATAACACCCCTGTTATAATCTCCACAATAGTCTTGAAGAAGAGAGCCCAACAATATTTCAGCAAATAAGGTGCTGCATTAGTCCCACAATGGTGACATGTTATTTACCAGTAGTACATAGGACAGCTGGGTGTCTGAGAACGATTGATTACAATAAATCCAACGTCGACTACATGATTAAGCAGTTGTGACCTGACACTACTCCCCTCTCTCTCTCTCTCTCTCTCTCTCTCTCTCTCTCTCTCTCTCTGTTCCCTACTCTTGACAATATGACTCTCAAGAATCTGTTTCATGTATTTCATTTCCTCTTTCCTCCTGTGTCTTTGTCTCTTTCCTCTATCCTCAAACCTTCTTCTTCTTTAAAAGACTGCCTCTGACACCGTATTTGGCTAACAAACGTTCAAAGTTATATTTTCCTTTATTGTTTCCTATTAAATAGCTTATTGCCATCACCATCATCTTCATCTTAACCTAAGTGTGTGTTATACATGGTCTGCTAGGATTCAGCAACAGGATGTACAAAAACACACATAAACTGAAGTGTCACCACGGTGTCCAGCTTACAAAGACCTGTAGTGGAGAGCAGCAGATGTAATGCCCCTTCAGTTGGACAAATATATGGTAAGACGAATGGAACTGTCTGGAAAAAGGAACTGTTATCAGGTGTCCTCAGGCCGAAGATATTACTGTCCTAAACAGAACTCTTCCTCTCCCCAGCACACACACACACACACACACACAATATATATATATATATATATATATATATATATATATATATATATATATATAAATGAGAGTGTGTGTGTGGGGGGGGGGTATAGACAGATACATAGATTGAATGGGATATGGAGAAAAAGGAGTCAATGGTGATGAAGTGTGCCCAGAGAGAGAGACATCTGGTTCGTAGGGAGGATGCTGGGATACAGAACTATGACGGAAGAAACTCAGTAAAATATAAATAAATAAAATGCCAGAGTCGTTTGTGGAAAAAAATATAAAAAGGACCAAAATTAAAACAAGTGGTGCCAGGCACAACAAACTTCGCCCGACAGCAGCTTTTTTATTGCTGTTAAATACTGAAATGATACTTCCATTTAGTGTTAATACACAATTGAAGTCTAAGGCAATGACGCAAATGATTTCAAGTTACGCCCTTTTAAAATCCGTGATCTTGCGTTTGACCTTTGAAGGTCACTCAACATGAAAGGTCATGGTGCCAAATAAAAGCCCATATAAGACTTCCTATATCTTGATAGTAGTAACTATTTATCTTTAACGAGTTTCGAGTTATAGCCCCATGAATATCCGTGACCTTGAGTTTGACCTTTCATGGTCACTTACGGCCAAAGGTCATTGTACGAAGTTAAAACCTTTATGGGACATCCTATATGTTGATAATAGTAAATATCTCTCTTTTACCAGTCTCGAGTTATAGCCCCTTGGATATACGCTGCCTTGAGTTTGACTTTTCAGTCACTCAAGGTCAAAGATCTTGGTGCTGAATGAAAGCCTATATTACGAGTTCCTGTATGTTCATAATAGTAAATATCTCTATCTTCAACCGTTTTCAAGTTATAGCCCTCTGAAAATCCGTTACCTTGACTTTGACCTTTCAGGTCTCTCAATTACCTCCAAATTTGATCACTTTCTTTTGGGACCAGTGCCAACATATCCTGAGTTTCATGTTATTTTATTCAGCCGTTTTTCCGTAATGTCTCTAACAAACAAACTCGACCAAAAACAATACCTCTCCGGACTGCGTGCGGGCGAGGTAACACAGAAACTTGACCAAAAACAATACGTAGCCGGACTACGCCCGGGCGAGGTAATGAGAAAATATGTAAATGACAAGGTAACTAGGAAAGAAATGAAGAAATCCTTGTGTTAAAGTTATGGCTCGAAGGGGGAAAGAATGTAGGTAAACTTGAGAGAGAGAGAGAGAGAGAGAGAGAGAGAGAGAGAGAGAGAGAGAGAGAGAGAGAGAGATACCTTAAACTGACACATATAAGGAAGGAGAGACTGGACCCCTGTCCGCCATCCTATCTTCCGATATTTTCCCCAGTATCTCCTAAAACCTTTTCCTGCCGCCTGCTTCTCTGATTGTGATTACACGTCCCATAACCCTGCCTCCTTCACCTCATTTCATCTCACACCACTCCAGCAAATTAAAAAAAAAATGTATACGGGTGCAAATGGCAAATACTTATAACAAACTTATGAATAGTGGGTGTATGAACATGCAGACGTTACAGTATGTACATCCTTTTCATGTAGACATTTTGTTGATCGCATTGTTAACATAAAAACAGATATTACAAAGTCATATTAAAAGAAACGGCAAGGAAGAGTGGCTAGGGTGCCTGGTAACAATATTACGTGCTAAGTGTGTGGGTGAAACCAGACATTTATGCCAACAGTCTGTGGCAGCTGTGTTACCTAAAGTGTTGTGTTGTCCTTGTGATGATTAATTTGCCAAAGATGATTGTATCTGTTTTGTTAAGATATATCTCATCGGACGATTACTTTGTAAGACGTCATAATATCATTGGGACACACACACACACACACACACACACGTGAGAGCAGTACAGGGAACAGCTGATAAGGCTTGGTGTGTCGACGGTTGGGTGGGATGAGTCACACGAGTGTCCTTGCCTTACCATACGTGATATTATTATTATATACTTGTTACTCCTCCACTTTACCAGTAATATTTAGTGATAATTATTTGTAGTTATAACTGTTGACCTACACTTGTCCGAGTTTTTAATCGAGACATGGACACGGACAAATAAATATTTTCTCTTTAGTATATATGCATAATTATATTCAATGTAATGGAAAACGAACATGGAAATGTAGAGCGAATGCGAGGAAAACCAGGAAGGTTGAAAGCATGAAAGGGAGAATGAGTAAATATGAGACGCGAGATTAATAAAGACCTGACAATGAAAAGCAGCGAAGCAAACAAAGCAAGAGAGGGAAAAACTCAAAATCAATGTGCTCTCCACCAGTATCAGAATTCAGGGGATAAACACGACAGGAAAAAGGATGACCCAAACAAAAATCGCATCGGAGAGTTAAAAATATGTAAAGACAAAAATGTTAATGGATGTAGTGGAGCGCTGACCTATAAATTGTTTTGAAAATATAGTGAAATGAGAGCCAATAAAATAAGAGAGGTTTGTGAAATGAGGTTGGTAGAGTGGCGGGGTTGAGTAGGTGGGGAGGAGGTGAGGTGAATAGGAAGATGAAAAGGAGAAGGGAAATGCAGGTTAGATAATGAATGGGAGAGAGAAATGAAAAGGAAAGGTGACAATGGCAATAAGAGGGCGTGTGGGGGAGAAGGGGTTTTGGTGATGACATATGTGAGTGGGAGGGGGACTTAATGGTGCTGGGCGGGGCCGGGCAGAAAGAGGAAAGGGTATTCTTCACCTCACTGAGTTACTTATTTCTTCTTATCTTAGTCAGCTTCCTTCCTTCCCTCCCTTCTTTCTTCCCTTCATCAGCTTAGCATTCTTCATAAGTGTTTTTCATCTTGGGAGCTTTTCAGGCTGTGAGAAGGAGGGAGGTGACAAGAGAAGAAGAGATCAGTTGGATGGAAGTAGTGCAAGCAATGAAGAAAGTTAAAATGGGGAAAGCCCCAGGAATTGATGGAGTGTGTGGTGAAATGCTGAAGCATGGCGGAGAGGTTGTCGTAGAATGGATGTGGAAGATGTGCAGATTGGCTTAGGAGGAAGTTAGAGTCCCGGAGGATTGGAAGTCAGGTATAATTATTCCCCTGTTTAAAGGAAACGGGGAAAAAAAGTATGTGGTAATCATAGGTGCATTTGTCTTCTTAATGCAACAGGAAAAGTATTTGGTACGATACTTACTGACAGAGTTAGAGAAACAACAAAGGAATTAGTTGGAGAAGAATAGGGAGGTATCTGGAAAGAATGAGGTTGTGTAGATCAGATAATCATCCTTAGATCTTTAATGGAAAAGTTTCGAGAGAAGGGAAAAGATGTTGTATGCGGCATTCATGGATTTGAGAAAGCATCTTTGAGAAAGCATCTGACAGAGTGGATAAACAAAGAATGTGGAAAATCTTTAGAATATATATAGGGTAAATGGGAAGGTGTTGAATGAGTGAAGAGTATGCATGACGATGCTAAGGCTGCAGTGCGTGTGGATAGTAACCTGAGTGAAGTTTTCTAAATAAATGTTGGACTGAAACAGGGATGTGTCATGTCTCCATGGTTGTTCAGTCTATATATGGATGGGGTTATTAAAGAGGTACAAGATAGGACAGTGAATATTGGAGCGGCCCTAATGACAGAGGGCAGCGTTTGGAAGTTTCCTGTACTGTTGTTTGCGGATGATACTGTGTTGTTAAATGAAGACGAAGGGGAACTGCAGGGCTCAGTGAATGAGTTTGGGAGAGTGTGTAAGAAGCGGAATCCAAAGGTGTATGTAGGGAAGAATAAAGTTATGAACTTAGAAAGACAATCACTGAATGTACAGTAAGACTGGATGAGGAGGAAATGGAATATGTGAGTGCTTTTAAGTACTTGGATAGTGTGATGAGTAAGGATGGAAGTTTGGAGGATGAAGTGCCTGAAAGGGTGCAACAATGAAGAAAGGTTGCTGGTTCTTTGGGAGCAGTGATAAGAAATTGGGAAGTGAGCATGGAAATTAAAAAGTCGCTGCATGAAAGTATTGTGATACCAACTCTAAAGTATGGAAGTTAAGCTTGAACCTTGCTGGAAGGACATAAATCAAGAGTGAGAGCAGTGGTAATGAGATATTTGAGAGGAGCATGTGAAGTTACATGAAGAGACAGGCTAACTAATGAGGAAATGAAGGAGAATTGTGGTGTGGATGTGAATGTGATAGCAAGCATTAGGAGAAATTCACTGAGGTGGTTTGACCATGTGCACAGAATGGAGAGCGAAAGACTAACGAAGAGAGTGTATGTGATATGTGAGTGAGGTGGAGGGGGGGATAGGGAGAGGGAGGCAGAATATGAGATGGAGGGATGGAGTGGAAAGGTATATAAGAGAGGGGGGTTTGAGTTGGAGGGAGAGCAGTGAAATGGCAGGGGACATTGCAATTTGTTTGTGGCCAACCCTCACGGGACTGAGGCCTGTTTTTGTTGCCTCTACAGGTACAGTCAGTATTTCTGCGCTGCTAGTTTAATCAGTTTTGTCTTTTTGTTTTTTCCTTTTGTACTTTTTATAACTGTAGCCATGATTTTTCCCACTTCAATATAATCATTACCTTCAACTTACTCTGTTCCTCAACCATGAGATACATGTTATCTTTCAGATAATGTGGTTACTTTTCTCTTGCCAGGATCTTTACTGCTTCCCTTTATTCCTAACCTGCCATTAACTTTTCCTGCTCACAAAGGTTCTTATCTACGCAACTAATTTTCTCTACTTTCGCGTTTTTTTTTTTTTTGGTACCTCCTTTACTCCTTTCATATTTCTATCACACAAATTTTTCCTCTAATATTTTTACTGTAGGCATGATTATTACTGTCTCGTTTTATTTCCTCCCTCTCACTCTTTTCTGCATTCAGAAGCTTTATATTTCCCAGTTAGTCTTGCAAACATTAAATTTATTCAAGCCCTTTTTTTTTTCCTTATTGTACCTGTACGTTTTCTTATTACTTACCATCTCCGTTATTCTGTTTTAAAAACATAAATTTCATTAGCTACTACTGCAGCTACACTTCTGTATATCTATTGTAATTCTTTCCCTCTGTGTCCATTTTCTCCTGTCATGCAACAAACAACAATATTTCCCTCCTGCCTCTCTCGCTTTCAGTAATTATCGGCCTCTTACATCATCACATTTACTAAAGTACGCATTTCGGGGAAGCGTTTCTGTACCGACTCAATATTATCTGTTTAGACACAGGTATATGCAACTGATAAAGGACCAAGACGCGAGGATGAAATGTGTACGGAGAAGGACAACACAAGGATGTCACACCCTGGTCTTAACCTAGTATTCAATGGCATGACCGTCATAGAAATACAATGAAATATATGCAGATGGCTTTGTTGTGTGGCAGATCCAAGGTGTGGGAGAGATGATGAAATAAGGATGACTTTATGGCCCACATCACTAAGCAAGCTGTTTGTTAGTTCTCCTGTTTGTGTGCGTTTTGTTGCTTGGTTTCTGCATCCTACCTCACATAATATCTTTGGTTGGAATTTGGACTGGGTTTCGTAAGCCAAATAAATTCGTTTGGGAGTGTAGGTATAAAATCCGAAACAGGTCCTCGGGCTGAAGGTCATTAAAGTTTGGTGATGTTTGGCGAGTATCAGCATCTTGAGGCAGAATTGGTTACACAGTTGAGTTCCCGATATTACACTCGAAAAAGCTGTTTTATCAACATCACAAGAGTCTGTGCTATCAACAGTCACATTCACTAGCATCTCGTCATTAACCTCTGTCTTAGTATAATACGTACACTCGGTTTTTTATGTCTGGTCGGAGTGAGTATGGACGTACTGTATGCTCGTTGGCTCACTTTTCTAAATTTTTAGGGCTGTCCCATTGGCATCGGCCTTTATTTAATTATTTTTTTACCCTTGTGGTAGTGTATAAGCTACCTAGTTCTCATTCCCCTCCCTTCCATGATGGTTTGGTACAGTAGGTGTATGTACCTTTGTACTGATTGTCTTTGCCTCCTGCCCACAGTCGCTTCTAACCAATTACTCTGGGACAATGAGCACATGGTCGGTCATGCATGGAGTGGGATGAGAGGGCAATATCAGCCTTAGTTATTGTTCTGGATTTACTTTCCTTTGCTCGCTTCTCTCTTTCTTCCCACGTCCCCCTAGAGGGGAAGGGGGTTACTATGTCGGCCATACCCAGTCCCTCCCTTATGGAAGGGGCCGGCTCTGAAAATTCGCTGATTACAACATGGAGTGACTCCCGGACTGACCGCCGCCAGACTTGAACCCCGCAAGACATTAGTATTTATAATGCTTTATGTGTGCGGCTTTGTGCTCTAGGTTCAGCTTCTCTGGCTGGCATCAGTCCTTTGATTATCAGGAAGCTGATTGATGGCTGTGCTGGCGAGGTTGAATGAGTTACAAAACATGCTGATGGGAAACTAATTACCTCGCCCTGACGGAGTCCGGCGAGGTATTGTTTTTGGTTGAGTTTCTTTGTTTGTCAGCGACATCACGGAAGAACGGCTGAATGAAATTAAATGAAACTTTCAGGATATGTGGGCACTGGTCCCCCCCACCCCCCCACCCCTCCCAAAAAAAGTGATTAAATTTTGGAATTAATCGAGTGACATTGAAAGGTCAAAACCCAAGTCACTGATTTTCAGAGGGCTATGACTTGAAACCAGTTGAAGATAGAGATATCTACAATTATCAGCATAAAGGAACTCGTAATATGGGCTTTTATTTGGCACCAAGACCTTTGGCCATGAGTGACCTTGAAAGGTCGACAGCAAGATCACAGATTTTCAGATGGTGTAATTTGAAAACATTTGCTCCATTACCTTAGACATTCATTGTGTACCATACTGACACTAATGACAGTATCAACTCAGTATTTAACAGTAATAAAACGACTGCTGTAGGCCAAGGTTTGTTGTGCCTGGCACCACTTGCTAAGACTGTGAATGTCACAAAGGTTAAACACTTGCTCAGACTAAGTTTCATTGTCATGACGCCCAGCCAATGAACCCACACTTCATGACCTCCTGCAAGGGCGTTATCACCTGCTGCGACTCATGAAAAAGAAGGAGGAGGACATCATACATAAACTTGCTCAGGGAGATATTGTTGACGCTAAGTTTATCACTTGGTTTTCAGGAGGAGTCAGGACATGGACTGCTGCTCTTGTGTTGACTTTAGGCAAACTTAATCTCCCAGATCTCCATTAACGTTTGTTATGAAATTGTTAATATCAGGCCTGATGTTTCTAACCCCCTTTACTTCATCAAAGGTCAAACTTATGGGTCGTCTCTGTCTCTGGCAACAAGTACCTCCATAACCATATATATTTTTTTCTCCTAGGAAAACTATATTTGCGTTATGGTAAATTTCAGCGAACCAATTTATAGGCAGGGCGTAACTCCCTTATCCTCAAGGGGTGAGGGGGGCTATGCCGCTATGCACAAACCATGGTTTTTACTCCGGAAAACCAAATCATACGCAGTGGCAGATTTCTACGCTGACAGTTTTAGTCAGTATAAGATTCCCATATGTCCACCCCTACCAATAAGTAATATAGTTCTAGATTAAGCTTACTTCGGAGGTGCTGCTATCACAGTTTGCTTTGTCTCTTAATATGGTTAATTGTTTTACTGTTTGTGCTTGCTTTGACCCTCTACTTTTGAAATATTCTCCTGCTCTGGAATGACAATCACAGTTTTATTGTCCTTGTGTAAACTTTTCATTCCTTTCCTTATTCTTCTTATCCCTTTTACTCAGTCCCTTTTTTTTTTTTTTAAGCATTTGCTTTATTCTGCTGGCGGATTTAACGTGTGTGTGTGTGTGTGTGTGTGTGTGTGTGTGTGTGTGTGTGTGTGTGTGTGTGTGTGTGTGTGTGTGTGTGTGTGTGTGTGTGTGTGATTCTCTCTCTCTCTCTCTCTCTCTCTCTCTCTCTCCACCACTAATCTCATACTCCAAACAACTTCCGCTGCTCTTACAACTCATAATCAAGTTGTATGTAGGCGGTCCTTGAGGCTGCCGTCAGCAGTTTTTATGCAAATGTGACGCCGCTGCCGCCACAACTTGTTAAGATAACACTGAAATTTGCCTGTAAATTTTGTAAGTTTAGTAATGTGGTTCACAACTCAAAGTCCTTCATGTAAGTTTTGCCTGCATTTAAGAGGAGAGACGCCTGATGACTTGAGACACAGTGAATTTACAACACAGTCATTAACAAACAATTGATCGTAACCAGAATTAAGTAATAAACTACATCAGTATGGCGACTTGTTACGTCTCCACAATAATCCACCCTTAGCCTCCACAGCATAGCTCCACTCTTTATACCACATTGTACCATAACACTCTCACCTTCCTCCACATTTCCTTCTTTCACCTCTACCCTCTCCCTTCACCACCGCATCATTGCATCACATCACCGCCACCACATGACTACACTCCCTTCTTTTCCACACCATAACCCAACCACCGTATCACTTCAGTACCTCCCTCCACATCCAGAGCACTGCACTCAGTCTTCCACACCATAAAACCTTTCTTCACGGCACCCTCTCTCTCCACATCTTTCATGACCCTCCCTTCACACTTACCTATATAAAGGGTAAAGTTGTAAGTGGGTTAGGAGGAAAACAAGATAGATGCACAGCATAAACTCTAAAACAGAAGATCATTGTTGCTGTTGCTGTTGCAACTCCATTTTCATCTGTACGTGGACCCAGTGGACCGAAGGAAACCAGCTACCTCAACCATTCGCTCACAGATATAATTTTATTAAAGTTAATCTGAAGACTTATCTGTGCTGCAGTAGTGTAGTGTGTGAGGTGGTAGTGTATTAGTCCAGGTTAGGAGGTTAGAACAAGGTGGCTGGCCCACAAACTTTCCATGTTCAGTGTCTTCCATGTTTTCCCATTAATCCTTCCTCTCACCTCTCCCTTCCATCTTCTTTACTTGACGTTATAAAAGTAGAACTAATTCAAAGCAAAGCATGTGAAACGGAAGATAATAGCAAAAGTATTAGAGTCTTACGGTGCATATTTGAAGGAAAGGGAGGTAAAGAAGGTGACATGAAAGTGAAAGGGTACAGTGCATTCAGACGATTTTGTGTGGCTTTGTATTAGAAGATAGTGTTATTTAACTCTTTTACTGTGTGAGAGTTTTCTTAACTTTAGTATAATCGTTTGGTTACACCAAGGAAGAGATGTAACAAGAAAGTGCAGTAAGAGAGTGCAGCACCCACGCACACCAGCTGGTCTTAGGACCGAATATCTGACTGTGCCATGTGGCCTTAACCTTCGACATATTATTCACAAGATCATATTACTCCATTCTTGCCAGACACTTTATTCTTCCACCAACCTTTGTTCAGACAAGATCAAAACTAAAATGACTTTTTCCAGTTTACTTGACCTTTGATCTGTTTGTGTTACTTCGACTTTTGACTGATTGTTTTCAAAATCTCTTTATCCTGGCTTAAATTTCAAGCCTTCCACAGAACACAGTATATATCGGATAATGGCTGTTCAGGGTGACTTTACCATGTGACATTGACCTCTCACGTGTCGTTCTCAACTACCGTAAGTCGTCATTTTAGGTGATCCTCAGCTTGTCCACCATGTTTGATCGATATCATATCAAAATCGGTTTGTTTACACACAGATACATTAATCGAAATTTGACCTTGTCCCGTAATCTTTACCTTTGATGATTGTTCTCGGAAGTGAAGCCCTTCATTCTTGCCTGACTCTAAACACTTCCACCTGGTTTGGTTCGAAAGCGATAAAAATTGTTGAGTTGACCCTGCCGTATGACCTTGAACTTTGACCTATCATTGTGTCCCTGACCTTTGACTGATTGGCCTACAGACAGAATAATTCATTCATGTATTTTCCTATACGTTTACACAAATATTGCTCTGATTCCAATATAAACCGTTTAAACTGACCTCATCGTATGATTTTGACCTTTTCCCTACTTTTCTATAAAAAATAATAAAGCTTACTTCCTGGCTGACCCTCAGTCCTAACACCAAATATAGTTAAAATCGTGTCATAACTGAGATATTTAAACACACACACACACACACACACACACACACACACACACACAAGGTTAAAATTTTGCTCTTGCTGTATAACCTTGGTTTTTGACTGGTTGTTTTCAAAATCAAATCACTGATGTCCCCCAGGTTTAACCTCTTGATTAAAAACTGTTTATATTGATGTGGCTTCATCATACTTTGACTGAGAGCCGTGACTTAGACCATCAGTCTACTAATCTCTGTAACGATGGGCTTAACTAGTGTTTACCTCTTAATCTCTCTATGATGTTTGTCTTGTTCGGATAAAAACTATATTTTTTTTTTGTTCACACACACACACACACACACACACACACACACACACACACACACACACACACACACACACACACACACACACACACACACACACACACACACAATCTAAAAAATACAAAAACTCAAGCACAAACACACACACACACACACACACACACACACACACACACACACACACACACACACACACCATCGCTAATGCTTCGCGAGTTGTCGTGTACTGTACTTGTACGTCATGGAACTGAAGGGACTGAACTGGAAAAGACAGAGAAGATGTTACACCTGTTGACTGACAGAGAAGTTGTTACACCTGTTGACTGCATGCTGATCATTTAGGCAGGTACAGTATTATTGTTTCCATTATTATCACTGTTATGAAGCCTTTCACTGGTCAGATATATTAGGACATGCCATTGTGTGAATGACCATTGAATAAATAGGCAGTATTTATCAGCGTCATGGGCTTCTGGTTGGATGCTGCTTTGTGTTTGAGTAAACATGTAACAAATATGCAGCCCACCCAGTGTTACTGTGACAAAACCCTGCATTGTTGCCTGCATTTCATCAAACAAAACACAGGGATAACAACTCACATCAGTTACGCAATTAATGTAACAACTTTTTATCAGCACAGGATTATTGTTTTATGTTTCACTAAGTTCATGAAGCTGCTGTAATCTATAATACTTTTTATAAGTTTCT
Source organism: Coenobita brevimanus (assembly GCF_032717465.1). Classification (NCBI taxonomy): domain Eukaryota; kingdom Metazoa; phylum Arthropoda; class Malacostraca; order Decapoda; family Coenobitidae; genus Coenobita; species Coenobita brevimanus. Next base: position 32,587,887 of record NC_136967.1, read on the forward strand.
TGTAATGATGCTATGCCAAATAGTATATAATGTGATGTTGGTTCGATACATATACGAGTCTTCGCGTGTGTAAATGACTCCATATCTGGTTCATGGATACATAAAGTTTATGTAAAAGACCGGCGGAGCATCGGTGGTCATGTTACCTACTTCACTGCCAATACACATCCCAAGATTTTGTCTTTGCATTTCTCAAGAAAAAGAGGTTAGACAATTTCCTTCAGCCCCCGCTACTGTGAAGACTTTTTATGTGTAATTTTTGCGACCGACACAGGATCATGGTGAACGAATAAGAGACCATTTATAATGAAGAGGTGAGACATAATCTCCATCAACGTCTTCATTACGATATTACTTGACCATGTTACTTAGCTTTAGAAACACCTCTACTACTGTAGGGGTAACCTGCAGCATCTGGTGCTCTTGAGAGAGAGAGAGAGAGAGATGTAATGATGTGGAATACTTAGGATTCTCTCTCTCTCTCTCTCTCTCTCTCTCTCTCTCTCTCTCTCTCTCTCTCTCTCTCTCTCTCTCTCTCTCTCTCTCTCTCCCTCTATCTGTCAATATGTCTGTCTGTCTGTCTGTCTGTCGGTCGGTCTGTGTGCCCATACTGTATGTCGTCAGTGTCTGTGAGGGGAGGGTGTTTACCTCCAGTACCCACCACCATTATACACTGTGCTAGCAATATAGGTTTGGTACTGTCACCCACGTTCATATTCACTCAGAATGCTTCTGTCAGTGTTTGCCAGTTAACTCCAGTCAGTTCAGTGCTGATTCATTAGGTACAGCACAGGCACAGGCTGGCCCAATTACAACCAGGCAGACCACGTAAGATACATTCAGAACTTTCACATTTAATTCATATCTCAAATTATTTTATTTCCATTTAGTACCAGGTAGATCTGTTCACGCAAATAACAAGGTAAGTCAGTCAAGGCCCTTCTCATCAATTCTGGCCCGGCCAGGTCAGTTCAAGGCCATTTGCTTCCAAAAAGGTCTACTTAGTTCCAGCTAAGACTTTTGAAGGCCTTAGGATCAGCCGCGGTGGCTGAGTGGTTAGCATCGCTAACTGCAAAGCTGCCGGCCCGTTAGCGCCAGGGTTAGTATCCTGGTGCGGGCAGGTGGCATCACTGGACTCAGGTGTGCATCCACCATTCGTGGGCTGGCAGGTAAAATGAGTACCTGGTGGAACACCTAGGGGAGGTAACTGTGGTAACCTGGATCATGCAGTGGCTCTGTAGCCCAGGATAATGAGTGAATATCTCGCCACTGGCTCAAAGGCTTATGTTATGGAGATGAGCACCGCGGCTAAGTGCAGCATGGCGCCGACCTCCACCTTTACTGTTACCGTTTTTACATTATGTTGGGCCAACCAAACCCGTTCAGGTTCATAGACTTAAGCAGAGGTCGAGTTTAAGTCTACTGAGAGAACTTCATATATTACCACGTCAGTTCAGATAAGATGAGATCCATAACGGATGGACTGGATATGAAGGAGTAGGTGGAGTGGGTGGGAGTGTGGTGGATGGACAGGCAGGATGGGATCAATACACCCCGTGAAGAAAAGGTGTTACATGAGGGATGACCTTGGCATAGGAAGGTGTAAGGGTCGTCTTCTAAGAGGCATTGTAGGCATCTTTTCCCTTGCAATTAATTATCCATCTTCTACCCCATGGTCCTCTTAGTGTAAATTATGGGCCTGACATCGACACAGGTTGCCTTAGTGGCGTAGATGTAAGAATAATGATGCTGTGGTGAAAATACATCGTTTCATAAAAGGTCCTTCGATTCCTCCACAGCTACCTAGAACTGGCCAACAACCATAAGACTGGGACGGGGAGATGGGCGGGAATTCTATAGGTAAGGGAAGAAGAACTGGTTAGCTGGTGGTGGGTGGTGGGGGAAGATGGAATGACTACACCCGGTAAAGATCTGCGTTGCATGAGGGGTGATATTGGCATAGGGAAGGTGTAAGTTTTATTTATTGGGAAGGGGGTACCAAAATACTGTGGTAAGAAAAGAGCTGAGGAATAAGAACCGAGGACAGTGAAAGGAGTGGGGCAGGAGGAGATAAGCAAGAGACAGGAGTGAGAGCAGAGAAGAGGAGAGAAGAAACAAGTGTTATAACAGGAAGGGAGATAAAAGAAAGGCGAGGGATAACAGGGTATGAGGGCAGAGTGAGGAATGGGGTAAGAAAAGAAGAGAAAATGGTGTAGATTTAGAGATGAGGAAAGTAGAGTGGCAAGAGGAGAGGGAAAAGATGTGGATATAGAGATGAGGAAAGTAGAATGGTAAGAGGAGAGGAATGCATGGGAGTGGCAGGGTATGGGGCGTGATGGGACAGGGTGACGATCGACGTTGTGGGTGGACCGAAACAGCTTCTGCATTGGTTTAATTCAACGTTTTCTCCTTCCAAAAACAAGAAGAACATGGACCATTGCCAAAATAATCAGAGAACTTAATATATTGGGGTTCTTGGTCAAGAGAAATGTTGCTTAATTCACTGAGAAGCCCCGGAATATGAAAGGTTGATTCCAATCATCCAACCCGGAATGCTGAAATTTACCTCAGAACCTGTTTATGCACAAACTCCATTAGGGACAGCTTTTTCAGCGTCCCGTCAGCGACTGCCTTAATGCTGCCCATTAGGTCGATATTCCAGCTATATCACCTTACCTCTTCCCCAGTTCAGCCTCCTTTGCCCTGTCACTACGAGGTTCTTGTTATGCTGAGAAAAAAAAAACTCTGAGGGTAGCAAGAATGAAATAAAGCCATTGAACCGAAAGGATTAATGATCATTGTTTGGGTTCATTCATTATCAGTACTAGACGTTGACGAGGAACCTACACGTGTTGGCGCAGTGCATCCTGGGTGGAGTAGCTGCGGTGTCCACCCAGTAGCCAAATATCCACACATTTTCCCAAACAGTAATGAAACTTGTCCCAAATATTAATATTACTATAAATATTCGGAGTAACACACGAATGCTTACATATCTATATATTAAACTCTGAAGAGTAAAAGTGAGACCTACAAGATGAGACTACTTCAGACTTGGCTTAGTATGATATCTTGTGTTTCTATTGTAACTAACCTACAAGAAAAACACAAACTAATATGTCTACTGCTGTACTTAGCATAAGTTGAATATCCCGGTACAGAATACTGGCGCCAGTCATGAAGTCATTTACCATTGCATAACTTTGGTACGGTACTAGGCTGACCTATAGCTAGAAGTTAATTTTTAACGAAGAGTATTCATGAATGCATTCATAAATACGATCATAAAGTATTCGTATTAGCGTTCAAATTCACATTATTTCTATGTATGCGTATTCGAATTTCTAGAAATTTGAAGAAGTCGTATGTGTATTCGAATGTTTAGCTCTTGTATTCATGCCAACCCTGCTCCACACGCCTGCCCGTGCCCCGCTGTGGCGAGGCGCTGTCTGCCACAAGGGAACTGGTTCACTGCACAGAACGGCCTTGCAGGCGTGACTGCTTGGTTGCCAGCTCGGGCAGACAAACCTGGCTTAAATAACAACAACAACAACAATGAATAAATGTGTATAGCATACTAATACAAATGTTTCAGTTGTAATGTAGTGTGATACGGTGTTTATTATTGTTGTTGCTTAACCCTTGTCTGTCTGACCGGACAGACCCGTCGACCACAGGTAAGCAACTGCTTTGGTGTGGCCGTCCCACAGGGACATCACGGTACATGCACGGTGTAAGGATCCGGCACCCCTAGTGATAAGCAACGCCCCACCAGGGTCGACTCAGGGTCCTTCCCCATGGTGTGGTGCAGGGAAATATGAGGCTTTGCTCCCAGGTGGACGCCGCAGCTGCTTCGCTCCACCCAGGGTACATAGCGCCACCACGTGTAGGTTCATCGTCAGTATCTTCTGTGTAGTGTAGTATGGTGTGGTTTGGTGTGGTGTGGTGTAGTATTATTGAGTGTAATGTAATGTTGTGTACTGTACTGAGGTGTAGTGTAGGGTAAGATAGTGTAGTGTAGTATTATTGAGTGTAATGTAATGTTGTGTACTGTACTGAGGTGTAGTGTAGGGTAAGATAGTGTAGTGTAGTATTATTGAGTGTAATGTAATGTTGTGTACTGTACTGAGGTGCAGTGTAGGGTAAGATAGTGTAGTGTAGTGAGGATAGACAGGTGCTTATGTGTTGCAGTGTAATGTAGCGCAGCGTAAAATAAAAATCTGGCAGGGCAAGAGATTATAACAGCTGACCAATTACATGTATTCATGGAACACAATACATCCAAACACAACCAGGTCAACCACACACACAAAACAGCTGTCAGCAGCAGTTAGTATAACAACAGGCTTTGACTGGCTTTGGATGACAAACATTTATAGAGGGTAGAATAACATAGCCACTTACTGCGTGGAGTTCATCACGTAGTGAAGGTTTGACACAACAGGCAGTTTTGAAATTTGGTAAAAGAAAAATTACATTTTATCTGAACTGTATCTGTTATGTAGAAATCATCACTGACACAATCATATATCATCACCAACATCATCATCATCATCATCATCATCAGCCACCACCACAATCGTCATCGTCATCATCATCAACATCATAGCCTTAATTTTCACTTATGAGGTGATTGTAGACTAGAAAGAAAGAACTGCAAGTATTTTTTTTTTTCGATATAAGCTTCCTAAGCCTCTAAATATAACAGGTCCACCATTACCTACACAAAATAATCAGGTGGCAGCCAAAATTAAACTGAAGAGACGTCATCAGACTAAACATAATTACCCTTTCACTAAGACTGGTTTATTATTGTGTTCTTGCTGCTGCAGGACGATTATTTACCAGCTTTGGAAAGAAAGCATATAGTGAGTGGATGGGAAGCAGAGGCATGGGGGAAGTTGAGAGACAGAAGAGAGAGTTATACGTAGAGTGGAAGAGAGAGGTGAAGAGATTAGTAAGAGAAAGAAGAGAGTGGATGGGGAATTTGGAGGCTGTGAGTGTAAACTGGAGGGAATGTAAGAATATGTTCTGGAAAGAGGTAAAGAGAGTTAGACAGGGTGAAAAAAAGCTAGTTGGGGAGTGAAAGATAAACGTGGTAGATTAGTAGTGGTGAAGGGAGAAATAGTGAACAGATGGAGGGAACACTTAAAGGTATTACTGAACATAGAGAATGAAGATAATGCAAGTATACGTAGTTGGAGAATGTCTGGGAGAAGAAGGAAGGTGAGAAGAGAGTAAGAAATCAGTAGGATGAAAGAAGTGGAAATAATGCAGAAAGGGTAAATGGGGAAAGCCCCAAGAATGAATGAAGTGTGTAGTGAAATGCTGAAGCATGGGGGAGATATAGTAGCAGAATGGATGTGGAAGATGTGCAGACTGGCCTGGGAGGAGGGTACAGTCCCGGAAGATTGGATGTCAGGTATAATTATTCCTCTGTACAAAGGAAAAAGGGAAAAAGAAATGTTTGGTAATCATAGGGCCATTTGTCTCCTTAGTGTAAATGGAGAAGTATATGGTAGGATACTTACTGATAGAGTTAGGGAAACAACAGAAGAATTAGTTGGAGAAGAACAGGTAGGATTATGGAAGGAAAGAGGTTGTGTATATCAGATATTCATTCTGAGGTATTTAATGTAAATGTCTGTAGGGAAGGGAAAGAACTTGTATGCGGCCTTCATGGATATGAAAAAAGCATATGACAGGGTTGACAGACAAGAAATGTGAAAAGAATTAAGAATATATGGAGTAGATGGGAAGTTGCTGAATGCAGTGAAGAGTATGTATAATGGTGCGAAGGCTGCACTGCGTGTAGATAGCGAACTGAGCTAATTTTTCTATTTGATAGTTGGATTGAAACAGGGATGTGTCATGGTCTGTATATGAATGGTGTTATAAAAGAGGTACAAGGTAGGGCAGTGGATTTTGGAGCAACGTTAATGAGAGAGGGCAGTATTTGGAAACTCTCTGTACTGTTGTTTGCAGCTGATACTGTATTGTTAAGTGAAGACAAAGGGGAACTGCAAGGTTTGATGAATGAGTCTAGGAGGGTGTTTAAGAAACAGAATCTAAAGGTGAATGTAGGGAAGAGTAAAGTTACAGTCATCACGAGAAATTAAGCCACTGAATGTACAGTGAGGCTGGATGAGGAGGAAATGGAAAATGTGAGTGCATTTAAGTACTTGGGTAGTGTGATAAGTAAGGATGGAAGTTTAGAGGGCGAAGTGCTTGAGAGGGTAAAACAAGGAAGAAAGGTTGCTGGTCATTTGGAAGCAGTGATAAGGAGCGGGGATGTAAAAAACGTTGCTACATGACATTATCGTGATACCAACCCTAACGTACGGAAGTGAACCTTGGATCTTGGTGGAAGGACACAAGTCAAGAATGAGAGCAGTGGAAATGAGTTTTTTGAGAGGAACACGTGGAGTTACTTGGAAAGACAGATTGACACATGAGGAAGTTAATGAGCATTGTGGTGTGGATATGGATGTTGTAGAAAGCGTTAGGAGAAACACTCTGAGGTAGTTTGGCCATGTGGAGAGGATGGAGAGCGAGAGACTAACAAGGAGAGTGTATACGAGTGAGGTGGAGGGAGGAAGGGAATGGGAGGCCAAGGATGAGGTGGAGGGATGGAGTGGAGAGGTATATGAGAGAGGGGAGTGTGAGCTGGGAGCAGGGCAGTGAAATGGGGTTGAACAGGGAGGCATGGAGGCAATATGTTTGTGGCCACCTCTTACGGGATTTTGGCATCTGGCAATAAATAGAGAGAGACAGATAAGGAAGACCTCCTTAAGTGACAGGATTGATGCCACAGACCATGACAAAGCTATATATGTTATATGACCACCATTAGGCCATTTGGGGGGGGGGCTATCACCCTCACACTCAGTGTAGAGGTACCATATTTCAGGGTAACTCTGTACCGAGTGACAAGCCAAATGATTTCCTGTAAACCAGGAAATCATTTAATTCGCTGGGTGGTAACTTTATAACCATCCAACGCACGTTTCGACTACTGACGACCAAGGACCGGGCTAAGGACATGGTATGGATTGCAATATGGAATGTAAGAAGTGCGAATGATGAGGTGAAGGAGAGAGGGATTCTCCAGGTACTTGAGGGTGCAAAAGTGGATATATATGCATGAAACTCAATGGTGAGGTGAGGGTGTGAAAGGGTGGGAATTTGGATGGGGTATATATGCGGGAGTAGGTGAGAACGAAAGAGAAAAAAGAGGGTGTATGTATTGTGTTCAAGAGATGGAAGATGAATATAAGAGAGTATGGATCAGTTGGTTCAAGGACTGTGGTTAGGATTGAAAGTAGGAATACAAACGTGGGCGACTGTGTGTGTGTATGCGCCAACACAAGATGATTCAAGGGGAGTGAGAGAAGAGTTCTGAGAAAATGTGGAATCATGCATGAAATAGTTTAAGAAGAATGGGACAGCATTTTTATTGGAGTTATTAATGGAAAACGTACGAAATGTGAAGGTGGATGTGGAGTAGTTGGTGACTGGGGTGTGTCAGCAGAAGTGGATGAGAATGGCAGTGATCTAGTGGACACTTGTGAGGAGAGGTGGTTGGTGATAGCCAGTACCCAATTAAGGCAAAAAATGATCCACTGTATACGAGGCGAGCGATGACAAGGGTCACTGATGAACTGAATAAAACTGAAGGCAATGATTGATTATGTGTGTGTGGATGACAGAATGAGAAGGTGTGTAATGGATGGAAGAGCATATAGAGGCTGGGGGAAGAGAACTTTCTCACCATCATTTGGTGGTGGCAAAAGTCAAGGTTCAAATGTCATGGAGGAATATAAGGAGGGAGGGCAAGGACAGGAGGAAGTGGTCCATAGAAGGAGGGTTGAAAGGTTGCAAGAGGATGGAAGAAAGATTATAAGAGAGAAATGGAGGAGCATTTGGGTAAATATGATTTGGAGCAGATGGGTGAGGTGGAAGGTGTGTCCAAGTTATTTACAGAAGCAATCTGTGCACCATATGAGGTGGTGTGTGGGGTGAAGAGACGAAAGGGGGTGCAAGGAACACCATGGTGGAATGAAGAGGTGAGACAAGGTGTGGAACAAAAGAAGAAAGCATATAGTGAGTGGATAGGAAGCAGAGGCAAGGGAGGAAGTTGAGAGATGGAAGAAAGAGTTATATGCTGAGAGAAAAGAGAGAGGTGAAAAGATTAGTAAGAAAGAGAGCTCAAAGAGAGTAGATGAGGAATTTGGAAAGAATTTGAGTGTAATGTGGAGGGACTGTAAGAAAATGTTCTGGAAGTAGGTAAAGAGAGGTTCCCATACAGGATGATAATGAAGTTAGTAGGTGAGTGAAAGATAAAAGAGGAATTTACAGTATATTGATAGTGGAGAGGGGAGAGAAAAGGAGCAGATGGAAAGAATGCTTTAAGGAGATGCTTTAAGCATAGAGAATGCAGGTAATGCGTGTATAAATGGCAGGGGAATGGCTGGAAGAAAAAGAGGAGGAGAGAGAGGGAGGAAGTAGTGAAAGCAATGAAGAAAATTCAAAACAGGGGAAAGTCCCAGGAATTGATGGAGGGAATGGTGAAATGCTGAAGTATGGGGGAGAGATAGTAGTGGAATGGATATGGAAACTGCATAACAGCCTGGGAGGAAGGTAGAGTCTTTGGAGGATTTGGAAGTCAGTAGTATAATTATTTCCCTTTACACAAGGAAAACCTGGTAAAAGACGTGTGTGGTAATCATAGGGGCATTTGTCTTCTTAGTGTAATAGGAAAAGTATATGGTAGGATACCTATTGGCAGCGATTAGGGAAATAACAGAGGAATTAGTTCGAGGAGGAGACAGGAGGTTTTAGGAAGGGAGAGAGGAGTTGTGTAGATCAGATATTCATCCTTAAGTCTATGGAGAAAATGTTTCTAGAGAAGTAGAAAAGACGGTGTATATGTGGTGTATACATGTAGTCGATCAGATACCCACTTCGGAATCCTGCCTGTTCACGGGGTTGGTTTTCTTCCCATATATGGCTTGTTATTATTCTGTTTCGTAAGGACTTACCAGTGAAGAGTTTGTAAATGACTGATAACAAGCCCTAATGGGTCGATGGAGTTACTAAGATTTTTTGAGTCTGCCTTTTTTGTAAAGTAAAATAACTATTGCATTACATCAAGTTTTGAGAATTTTCTCCTTTTTTATACACTAGTAGGTAAGTGAGCAAACCTATTTTTTACTTCTACTCCTCCACCCAACAGTAAATCTGCTACTATTCCAACTTCTCCCAGATCCTTCCCTCTTTTCATATTCTTAATTAAAATCTTTGCTTCGTCTGGTGTTACCTCAGGTATTTCACTTGTGTCACCAGAAAAGTTAGCCTATTGGAACTATGGTCTTTGATTAAGCATACAGTTCATTGTAAAATTTCTTCAACTCTCTTCACCATCTTATCTCTGCATTTAATGACGTCACCGTTTGTGTCTTTCCAGTGATATAATTTGTTGTTCCACTTTCAAAAAGAATTCTGAGGGGAAAGAATTTTGGAAAATAGCTATATCCAGGCTGATAATGTCGGTCTAGTTCTTCCATTTATGGGACAACTTGCTTTGGTATGATGCAGGTATTTTGTGCATTTGTTTTCCTTGGTACCATAAGTGAAGGTGGGAATGTTTGCGAGAACCACGACTGGCTGTATTTCTGTGTTATAAGACTTGGCCATAACCCGTCCAGTCTGCGCCCTTCACTATCTGTCCCACCAGACATATCTGTCACCCTCCCACTTGCTGCTTGTTGGATAAACTCTCTCTCTCTCTCTCTCTCTCTCTCTCTCTCTCTCTCTCTCTCTCTCTCTCTCTCTACTCTCTTTCTCATTAGATGCTTCTGTATTTTTAGAGGGTGACATTATCTTTGCCGCTCACATCGACTCCTCTTCCATTACAAGAGACCACGGCAAGATCTTTTATGCAAAGTTGCTTAAGAAGACTGTGATCTTCTGAGGGTGGGGATGCGTCTTCTAATCGCAGATGGCATCCGCTTCTGTTTGCAAGTGACGTTGAGTTCTTTTTCCACGGTTGATATCGACTTCTCTCTAATGGTTACGCTAACAACAACAATCCGCTGGCAACTTCCAAAGCTTCTTCCAACAGCTGGTGACATCAGCTCCACTCTACAAAAGACGTGAACTTCTCTCTGCGTATGACGTCGGGTTCTCTCTCCGGTTACTTCGACTCCTGGCTATATGTGACGTCGCCTCTCTCTCGAGACTAGACGGCAGGACATCTCTGCCGGCACATGATGTCGACATCTGTCCTAAGTAACACCGAACTCCTCTCTCCAAGTGTCATAAACTTTTCTACGCATGTAACGTTAACAGCTCCTAAAGCCTCTCTGTGACCTTCTTCCACTGCAATGAATGTCCATATCTTCCTGCAGGTGACGCAGAAATCTGTTTGCCGGTAATATCAACATATCACAACAGATGCTTCACATAATTCATTATTTTCAGGTAAGTTTGATTTCTTTCTTTTAGATTGAAGACGAGTTTCTCTACCTTGTCCTTAGTCTCTCTCTCTCTCTCTCTCTCTCTGTCTCTGTCTCTGCTCTCTCTCTCTCTCTCTCTCTCTCTCTCTCTCTCTCTCTCTCTCAGTATCAACTTTTGTTTCTTTACACAGGTGACATAATCTTTAATTCTCACAGACTAAACTTGTCTTTCATTGAAAGTGACAGCCAAGTCCTTGTCTGCAGTTGTCAAAGTCTAAATCTTCTGAGGAGGCATCGCCCTCTAATCGCAGTGGCACTTCCGCTTCTGTTTACAGGTGACGTCTAGTACTTTCAGCAAGTGACACGGACTTTTCTCTGCTTTTGGTCACTTATGATATCGACCTTTCTTTGCAGGTGATGTGCAGTTCTCACTGCAAATACAGTATCATAGACTTTCTTCTTGCAGAGTGATGCCAACTACTCTCTGCAGGTGACGCCAACTACACTCTGCAGGCGATGCCAACTACCCTCTGCAGGGGGACGCCCATAACTACTTTCTGCACGTGACGCCAACTACTCTCTGCAGTTGACGCTTAACTTCTCTCTGCAGTTGACGCCAACTACTCTCTGCAGGGGACGCCAACTACTCTCTGCAGGTAACGCCAACTACTCTCTGCAGTTCACCGCCAACTACCCTCTGCATGGGGACGCCAACTACTCTCTGCCGGTGTTCCAAATACTGTCTACTAGGAGTGACGCCAACTACTCTCTGCAGGTGACGCCAACGCTACTCTCACCAGGTGAACTCAAATACTGTCTGCAGGTGACGCCAACTACTCTCTGCAGGTGACGCCACCACTAATCTCTGCACGTGACGCCAACTACTCTTCTGTAGGTGATGCCAACTACCTCTATGCAGGTAAAGCCAACTACTTTCTGCAGGTGACGCCAACTACTCTCTTGCAGGTTGATGCCAACTACTCTCCGCAGGTGAGTGCCAACTTACTCTCTGCAGGTGATGCCAACTACTCTCTTGCAGAGTGATGCCAACTACACTCTGCGGGTGATTGCCAACTACTTTCTGCAGGTGATGCCAACTACTTTCTGCGGGTGATTGCCGCTTCTTTCTGCAGGTGATGCCAATCTACTCTCTGCAGGTGATGCCAACTACTCTCTGCAGGTGATGCCAACTACTCTCTGCATGTGATGCCAACTACTCTCTGCGCAGGTGATGCCAACTACTTTCTGCAGGTGATTATTTTCCAACTACTTTCTGCAGGTGATTACCAACTCACTTTTCCGCCAGGTGATGCCAACTACTTTCTGCAGGTGATGTCCAACTACTTTCTGCAGGTGATGCCAGCTACTTCTTCTGGCAGGTGATGCCAACTACTTTCTTGCGCAGGTGATGCCAACTACTTTCTGCAGGTGATGACAACTACTTTCTGCATGAACGCTATTCACTCTGCGTTATTAATAACTGCTGCAGGTGATGCCGGCTTCTTTCGCATGGAACGCTGACTACTCTGCAGGTGACAACTTCACTGCAGGTGATGCCAACTACTTTCATGCGGGTGATTGCCAACTACTTTCTGGAGTGATGCCAACTCACTTTCTGCATGTGGAACGCTTGACTACTTTCTGCAGGTGACGCTGACCACTCTGCTGAAGTAACGTCAACTTATCTCTGCTGGTGACGTCAGGCTTCTTTCTGCACTGGGAAACGCTCCACTTCTTTTTACAGGATCACTCTATAATCTCTGTCATCATCACTATTAATACTTCATCACTATTAGCAGTATTATTGTTACCTACTACTATTACTTCTTCTCCTCCACCTCCTCCTCCTCCTACTACTACTACTACTACTACTACTACTAGGCTACTACTACTGTTACTCTGTTTTTATTATTAAGTTTGTATTATTATTATTTTTGTTATAATGATGATGATGACATTATTGTTCATCTTCTTGTTATTATTACATTGTTGTTGTCGTTGCTGTTAACTTTAGGTGGTAACATATTCATACCAGTATTTTCCATGACACATTTTCTTCATTGTTGGATTTCTATAGAAAGTCATGGCTTTCGGGAAGTGCTTTAGGTGCATATTTTATGTGTATCCAAGGTGTTTAGGTCCATTGTCTCCTGGGTGGTAGTTAGTCTGCTAAAGCTATATAAGGCCTGGCCGAAGCTTCCACGTGAGCACACACACACCACCAAGCCAGTCACGAGACAGGGCGTGGGTGTTGGGCAATCCCCAAGCCCAGTCCTCCCCCTAACTTTTATTTAATCAGCCCGCACCACTGACCACTAATGGATGCCTCGGCCTGCACCAGAGGTGCAGGGAATCTGTAAACGAATCCAACTTCCACTAGCAGTTCGGGTGGAGCAGCAGCTGGTGAGCGCCAACATGGTCGTACCCAGCCTGTCAGGCCCACCACAGGGACCCACACATCCTCGACACCGCCCACTACTCCTTCCTCACCCACCACCACCTCTGGGAAGGTCAAGTGGTACAGCTTCAGGCTTATGTTGTTATTTGATCACGAGGATGGACAACCAGCAGGACATTTTGTCCACTGCACCGCCATCAAAAAGTCAAGCCTCAGGAAGGTTGGAAAGTCCTTGGTGGAGGGGTGAGAGAGGAGCATACTATCAGAAGAGGGAGTAAGGGGCCAGAAGCTGCCTCTGTCACCGGCCCTCTTGGCAACCCCAGATCGACGAAAACATCCACGTCGACGTGCAGCTGCTGAGGATAATACCGTACTCCATGCTCGCAGAAACTGTACTACCACACCCGTGGAAGTTGTGAATCCACAAGAAGACCGAGCAGCCCTCACCATACGAATCCCTCTGTTGCTCCGCCACAACAAACTGCCCTCGATCTCCATCCCTGAAGAGGCAGTCACCGGCCACTTCCTGCCCCCAGCCTCCTCTGCCCTCTTAAATGGAAGAAGACCCCAAGAGCAAGAAGAGCCAGGAACAAGATATCCCTCAGCAAGAAGACCCGGGAAATAGCCCAACACCCGGAAAAAAGACCTCAGGACAACTGTCAGGAAAATTCTCGGAGAATCCCTGGAAAGTCCCTACAACTGAGATAGGATCTAGTTATGTCCACTGCGGTAACAATCGGTCTGTCTAGGCACAGCTGAGATAGGATCTAGTTATGTCCACCAGGTAATAACTGGTCTGTTCAGGCAATAACTGAGATAGGATTCAAGGTGTCCACCAGGTAATAACTGGCCTGTCTAGGCACAGCTGAGATGGGATCTAGTTATGTCCACTCTTTCAGGTAATAACTGGTCTGTTCAGGCACAGCTGAGATAGGGATCTAGTTATGTCCAACAGGTAATAACTGGTCTGTCTAGGCACAGCTGGGATAGGACCTAGTTATGTCCACCAGGTAATAACTGGTCTGTCTAGGCACAGCTGAGATAGGATCTATTTATGTCCACCAGGTAATAACTGGTCTGTTCAGGCACAGCTCATGATAGGATCTAAAGGTATGTCCACTCAGGTAATAACTGGTCTGTCTAGGCACAGCTGAGATAGGATCTATGTCCACCAGGTAATAACTGGTCTGTCTGAAAAACAGCTGAGATAGGATCTAGTTATGTCCACCAGGTAATAACTGGTCTGTCTAATGCACAGCTGTGATAGGATTCAGTTATGTCCACCAGGTGTACACCGGGTCTGTCTAAGCACAACTGCGATAGGATCTAGTTATGTCCACCAGGTAATAACTGGTCTGCCTAGGCACAGCTTGAGATAGGATCTAGTTATGTCCACCAGGTAATAACTGGTCTGTCTATGCACTGCTGCGATAGGATCTAGTTATGTCCACCAGGTAATAACTGGTCTGTCTAAGTAAAGTCATGATAGGATCTAGTTATGTCCACCAGGTAATAACTGGTCTGTCTAAGCAAAGCTATGATAGGATCTAGTTATGCCACTAGGAAATAACTGGTCTGTCTAAAAACAGTTGAGGTGGGACCTAGTAATATCAAAAATATTGTTTTAGTAATCAGGTAAGTTCGCTTTTTCATGTAGGAGGCGACGTAGACTTCAGTCTATTTCTGTGTAATGTTAACTTCTTTTTATTTTCCTAACCAAGACTCTC